>NC_041393.1:584704251-584749584 GCF_002162155.2 Triticum dicoccoides
CCTCGGCTCTTCCCTCCTCTCCCTCGCTCTCTCTCTCACGGCCGAACACCACCGTCGCCGCCGTTCGCCTTAGCAGCCGTCTCCGGCCACCCCTCGCTCCCCTGACTAGCTCAGAAGCTCCGCCACAACCCCCTCTTCCTCCCCACCGCTCCACGGGCCTCCGGAAGCCCTGCATCGCCGCCACGTCGCCGTTCCCCTCTTCGGGCCCCGACCATCATCGCCGTCGAATTCGCCGTCTCCAGCGCGTCTCCAAGCCCGCTTCGACGCCCACTGCAACCGCGGTGAGCCCCCGAGTCGTTTCCCCCTTCTCCCCTGGTCTCTTTCGACCTCTAGGCCTTAGCCCCACCTTGGCCGAGAGCTCCACGCCGCCGGCGATGTCGCCGTCATGGCCACGGTCACCGTAGCGCCCAACCGAGCACACTATCGTGCTCCACGCCTCACTAGGAGCACGCAGCACGCACCAACGCCTCCCCAAACCCCCTGCAACGCCGACTCCGACCGCACCCGAACTCCGGCGGTCGCAGCCGAGCTTGCCGCCGTCGACTCCGGCCACCCCAGGCCCAGCCACGGCCACCGTTCGACGCGCGGGAGTAAGAGCTCTCCAACGAGCCCAAGAACGGCCTCGCCCGTGCCCTGTAGCGCGATCCCGCATCGCGCCGCCGTCTCGGGCCTCGCCGGCGTCACGTCGCCGGTGGGTTTGACCCACTTTGACCACGGCAGGAACCCCCCCTGAGTCCCTGACAGGTGGGCCCAGCCCTGTAGCTAATTAGGATTAGCGCTAACCACTGTTAGTTAACCCCCTGACACTGACTAGTGGGCCCCAGCGCCACTAATTAGTAATTAGGATTAATTTAACCCTGTTTAACCCCCCCTGTCGCTGACGTGTGGGCCCCACACGTCAGGTTTGACCTCAGCCAGCCGCAGTTGACCACTGACGTCATGCTGACGTCATGCTGGCGCAATATATATATTTCTGGATTTAATTTAAATCAGGAAATTCCAGAATATTATTTAAACTTCAAAAATTCATAACTTTTATTCTGTAACTCCAAATTGGACAAATTATATATGAAAAATGATCAGAAAAATCCAATCTATCCATCTGTACTATGTTCATGCATGATCAAACAAGTTAAATTGATGTTTCAAGCAGAACAAGGAAAAGCACTTTAAAAGGCCATATTTGAATTTGAAATTTGAATCCTTGATTCAAATTTGTTCAAACCCTTCTGGTTTTAGTTGCATTAGCCCAACACACTCATATTGCCATGTTTCATGCATGCATCATATTGTTGCACATTGTTTGGTGATGGTTGTGTATCGGTGTCCTTTGCGACAGGTTCTACCTCCGAGGAGTACCGTGATTACCCTAACGAAGAACCGTATCAGTGCATCGAACCATCAGGCAAGCAACCAACCATTTGATCATATCGATACAATCCCATGTTCTCGCTCCTGCTCTCTTTTACTGCATTAAGACAACGCGTTTCAAACTGCTGTGTGCTACGGTAGTTGAACCCATTTCCTCTGC
This sequence comes from Triticum dicoccoides, assembly GCF_002162155.2. Lineage (NCBI taxonomy): Eukaryota > Viridiplantae > Streptophyta > Magnoliopsida > Poales > Poaceae > Triticum > Triticum dicoccoides. The sequence goes on from NC_041393.1 coordinate 584,705,783, forward strand.
ATGACCTGTCATTGCCACAGTAACTAGATGAAACCCACTAGCATGTGTAGGAGTTGATTGAGCCATATGTATGTGTTGTTCCTACCTTGCTATGCCTGCTATGCTTAGAGTCGTGTCAGGTCTGGTTCATCTGGGTGATGGGCTAGAGTGAAATGATTATGTCGGTAATAAGAGTGGTGAGGTGAACACGATTTGGTAAAGGTATCGATGAGAGGCCATGTAGGAGTACATGGTGGGTTGTTTCATTGAAGCCGACCTTAAGCACTGAGATCTGTATGTGTGATTTAAGATACAGCTACTACTATGCATTGGGCCCTGAAATATGACCCCGCTCGACTTCTTATTCACCCTAGCTCTCTGTCCAGGAGTTGCAAGTAGTTTCTGGTGTTTGTAGTCTACTGGAGGCCGTGGACAGCGCTGACCGTAGGGGTGGGCTGTGATGCGGTAGGTACGTGGCCGGGTGTACCGAATACCCGTTAGGTATCTCGGGAACCCTGTTCACATCGTTCGGGGCCGTATGGGAAACCTCGGCCGGACTCCCTGCGGATGGAACCTGAATAGGCGATAAACCTGGACTAGAGGCTTAAGTGTTTAGGTAGGTCGTGGTCTACACCCACGTCGGCTTTCGCTTGAAGTCTGCCGAGCACATGTCGTGTGCAGACGCTAAGTGGTGGAAACATGTATGAAGAAGTACACCCCTGCAGGGTTAACATGATCTATTCGAATAGCCGCGTCCGCGGTAAAGGACTACTTGGTTGCCTATACAGTTCATAGACAAGTAAATGGAAACTGCTAAAAGCCTCAAGATAAGTGTGAGTGCCGAGGATGGCTCTTCCGTAGGAAGACGGAGGCGGATCCTCGGTAGTGTATTGAAGTGGTGAGTAGTGGACTCGTGTGCGCAAAACCATTTTAAGTTGGAGTATCGTAGGATAGTCTAGCCAAGAGTCAAAGCTGGCTTGCTGCAATAACTCCACCAACCCTTCTTGATACTAAGCATGGATGTAGGATCTGATGTAAGTCTTGCTGAGTACCTTTGTACTCATGTTGCTATAATCTACATTTTTACAGAAGACGCTGCAACCCCTTCTGATGGGTTCTATGTAGACGTTGACATCAACGAGTAGGCTAAAGACCCAGGTGGTGACCCTGAGCTTGTGAAGGACCATGTAGTATAGCTAGGCTTCCAAGCCTCTTTTATTTTACTAGTTGTCTGTACTCAGACAATGTACTTCCGCTGCTGGTTTGTATGACTGTATGACTTGAATGCTGGGTCGTGTGACCCGTATCTTGTGTATGCTATGTATGGCTCCCTGAGCCTTAAATAAAGTACTTGTGTCGTAGAGTCATGTTGTGATGCTTCGTTGTATTTGCACATATCGAGCATATTGTGTGTATGATTGAAATGCTTGGTATGTGTGGGATCTGGCTATCTAGGTGTTTATCTTTAGTAGCCTCTCTTACCGGGAAATGTCTCCTAGTGTTACCGCTGAGCCATGGTAGCGTGCTACTGCTCTGGAACACTTAGGCTGGCCGGCATGTGTCCTTCTTCGTTCCTGTGTCTGTCCCTTCGGGGAAATGTCACACTTTGAGTACTGGAGTCCTGTTAGCCCGCTACAGCCCGATTTACCGGAGTCCTGTTAGCCCAGTGCTACAGCCCGGACCCACTTGCTGATGACCGACACGTTCGAAGCTGGGTCATGGATGCCTGTCCCTGTAAGTCTGTGCCACTTTGGGTTTACGACTAGTCATGTCAGCCCGGGCTCTTTATCATATGGATGCTAGCGACACTATCATATACGTGAGCCAAAATGCGCAAACGGTCCCGGGCAAAGGTAAGGCGACACCCGTGGGGATACCGTGCGTGAGGCCGCAAAGTGATATGAGGTGTTACCGGCTAGATCGATGTGACATCGAGTCGGGGTCCTGACACCATACTTCTGGTACTCCAAAAATTCTACCAAAATTAGGAAACATAAAAAATTTGTACAGAAAGACAGTGCAAAAAGAATCAGAACCATTTGACATTCCAGTAAAAAAATGTAAAATCACGCACTACAGCCAAAGTTTCTGTCCTGCACCGCACAAACCAACAAGCATTGCAAACACCCTAAAGGCAAACATTGGCACATTATTTTTATAATACAATGAAATTTTACAAGGGGATAATTATTTTTGTTGAAAAGTTTCTGTAATTAAGATTCAAAAAGTTTCCGTGAGCATGAACAAAGTTCAAGGCTAGCTCCCACTTTAACAATGCTTATATCTCTCACTTTCACTTTCCTTCTTGAAAAGTTTTGGGTTCCCCTCTTTATTTTTATTTTTTTAGACTATATGAAAGCACACAACAGAAATAAATGACTCACTAAAACTTCCGGGTTGTCTCCCTGGTAGCGCTTTCTTTAAAGCCATTAAGCTAGGCATAAAGTGCTCAAGTAATGGATCCACCCGGATCCCAAGGTATATCAAAGCCAATTTTAATTAACAATGATTTGTAATTTAGTAGTGAGCACAAAGTAACATATATCATGCAACAACGAAGTCTAACTCTCTTCCGATGCATCGGCATGTCATAAAAGAACAATTCATGCACACCAAGTAAAGGCCAATGCATAGTATAAGCAGTTTCTTGCAATTTTATCATATTGGAAACATAGAGAGGTGGAGATATAGTTCCTCTCTCATAATGATTGCAAGTAGGAGCAGCAAGCACATGCATATTATATCTATCAAAATCATCATGTGTAGTAGTAAAACGCAACCCATCAATATAATCCTTAATAAGGGCAAACTTCTCTGATATAGTGTAGTAGGGAGAATTCAAAAAGATAATAGGACTATCATGCGTGGGTCCAATAGAAACAATTTCATGTTTAAAATAAGGAACTATAGCAAGTTCATCTCCATAAGCATAATTCATATTGGCATCTTGGCCTCAAGCATAGCAAGCATCATCAAAAAGGGATATTTCAAGAGAATCAACGGGATCATAACAATCATCATAGCACTCATCCTTCGGTAAGCACAAAGGGGAATTAAACAATGTATGAGTTGAAGAGTTACTCATTAGAAGGTGGGCACGGGTAGCTAATCCTCTGTTCCTTCTTTTGTTCTTTGCTCTCCTCATCATCTTTTTCATCTAATGAACTCACAGATTCATTGATTTCTTCTTCCATAGACTCCTGAAAAATATTAGTCTCTTCTTGGACAGCGGAGACTTTCTCAATAAACGCATCAATATCGGAGTTATATTCATAATTCTCATAGAAATATTTCAATATAGCAAAATTTTCAGGCCTATACACATCATCATCAAAAGCTTCATACTTTTCAAACAAAGATTCAATTTCATAAGCACCCTTAAAAGCAACAAATTCCTCATTTTGTCCAACATCATAGTAATCATATATACCATTAGCATAAGAAGCTAAGGTTTCATTAACATTAAATTTGCATGAAAGGGAAGGTGTGGAGCCTTCATCCTAGAGCAACAGATATAATCATATCTCAAGCATAGTTGCCTAGCATACCAATACAACATATAAATTTGATCCCATAATAGTTTCCCTTTTTGTGTCAAGTGATAATCCCTAAAGTATTCACGTTAATCCAATGTGTCTCCCATAACATAATTGAATGGTGTTTTCTCAGGATTATCAAAGTAGTACATAATTTTGTTTCACATAACAAGCATCGAGGGTTTTAGGAGGTTCCCCATCTCCATCAGTAGCAAGTACACCTAATTTTTTTGGTATTTCGTGTTCCATATCCATAACTAAAGATAGAGAACAACTTAGAACAACAAATAAAAATTACTTAGTGATAAAGCAAACAAGCACACACGAGAATATTCACCCCACGCTATGACTCCCCGGCAACGGCGCCAGAAAAAGGTCTTGATAACCCACAAGTATAGGGGATCAAATGTAGCCTCTTTCGATAAGTAAGAGTGTCGAACCCAATGAGGAGCTAAAGGTAGAACAAATATTCCCTCAAGTTCTATCGACCACCGATACAACTCTACGCACGCTTAACGTTCACTTTACCTAGAACAAGTATGAACCTAGAAGTACTTTGTAGGTATTGTTGGATAGAATTGCAAGATAATAAAGAGCATGTAAATAAACTAGGGGCTGTTTAGATGAAGACACAACTAAGTTAGTTTTAGTAGAGACCTTTTTGTCACGAGAAAGTTATTTGTCCCTAAGCAATCGATAACTAGACCGGTAATCACTATTGCAATTTTATTTGAGGGAGAGGCATAAGCTAACATAGTTTGTCTTCTTGGATCATATGCACTTATGATTGTAACTCTAGCAAGCATCCGCAACTACTAAAGATCATTAAGGTAAAAACCAACCATAGCATTAATGTACCAAGTCCCCTTTATCCCATATGCCACAACCCCCTTACTCGGGTTTATGCTTCTGTCACTCAAGCAACCCACTATAAGAGAATCATGAACATATTACAACACCCTACAGCGGGAATCCCTGACACTTGTGCGACACGGAGGGCACAATAGGATAGCACCAATAATAAAACATGCAACTCAAACCAATCACGATCATCAATTAACCCATAGGACAAAACAAATCTACTCAAACATCATAGGATAGCCATACATCATTGGGAAATAATATATAGCGTTGAGCACCATGTTTAAGTAGAGATTACAGTGGGTAAAAGAGAGGTTAAACCGCTGCATAGAGGGGGGAAGAGTTGGTGATGAGGGCGGTGAAGCTGTTGGTGTAGATCGCGGTGATGATGATGGCCCCCGGCAGCGCTCCAGCGCCACCGAAAGCAAGGGGGAGAGACCCCCTTGTTCTTCTTCTTCCTTGACCTTCTCCCTAGATGGGAGAAGGGTTTCCCCTCTGGTCCATGGTCTCCATGGTGTGGGAGGGGCGAGAGCCCCTCCGAGATTGGATCTGTCTCTCTGTTTCTGCGTTCCTCATTCTGCCCTTTCACCGTTTGTTATATTCCCGGAGATCCATAACTCCGATTGGGTTGTGATTTGGACATGATTTCTATCCGGATATTAGCTTTCGTGTGGTGAAAGAAGGGCATCAACCTCCTTATAGGGTGGCCATGAGGGTCAGGGGCACACCTTCCCCCTGTGGGGCGTGCCCCTGCCTCATGGGCCACTCGAGCATCGTCTCACATTGATTCTTCTTCCCAAAATTCATGAATATTTCAAAAAATATCTCCTTCCGTTTTTATTCCATTTGGACTCCGCTTGATATTGGTTTTCTGCGAAACAAAAAATATGCAACAAACAGGAACTGGCACTGGGTACTGGATCAATATGTTAGTACGAAAAATAGTATAAAAAGTTGCCAAAAATATATAAAAGTTGAATAATATTGGCATGGAACAATCAAAAATTATAGATACGACAGAGACGTAACAAACTACTGCTTTTTTTCATGCCACGATCTTCCTACCACGATCTCTTGCTGCAACCCGACTCATTATTTGCATATGCATGTAACTCAGCATGTTTTTAAACAAATTAAGTTGGGGGCGTTAGGGGAGGGCGCTAGAATTTATTTCCTACCAGATTGGCAGTTCATTGATTAACTCCAAGCTAATTTCCAGCATCTGGTCTTGTCGATGCCAATTATTGTAGCAGGCGCTTGCCTTCTTTTTCCCTTCCGCGCAAGTTATGGAAGGCATCGATGGCCCATGTTTTAATTCCATACTACTGACCATGATTGGCTCCTAGAGTTGAGGAGATCACGGTTGGATAGTTTTTATTTTCCAATCTTTATTTTATTTCAGATAAGCGCCTTGCAATAGAGATTACCTTATATTACCGTTCAAACGTAACCAAGCTGAATCTAATGATAGTATTTGCACATTCATGGAACTCAGCATGCTTGTAAACAAATTACCTCATGCAGTAGCGCAGAGCACAATTTTTATGTTGGTATATATGAGTTGTAGTCGTTTGTATGAGTGTTTAAATTGTATACCATATTGAATCTAATCACACTTGCACATCCATTGAACCCAGGATGCTTCTTTGCTGCCATATGAGGAGTTCATAAACGGATTAAAGACGCAACAAAGGATGTACATCCAGTTGATAGGACTAGGTGGACTTCTCAAGATGCCTAGCATCAAAATTAGACGTGTATTGTGCTAGGCCATCGCTAATTCACATGATGCAGAGAAGGATGCCTTTATCATCAATGGGAGACCATGTAGGATCACACTAGAATATGTAGTGCATATAACAGGCATGCCTGCGATGGGAAGAAGCACGTCCCTTCGAATCTTGATGATAATTAATATGGAGTTGTGGAAGAAACTGAAAGACCATAATGACACCAAAATAACTTTCAAAGATTGCTAACCAAGATGAAAAGCAATGGTACACCAAAGTTTGTCAGGCCATTTGTCTTGTACACCATAGGCAAATATGTATGCCGAACAAAAGAGGAGTATGTGGATAACAAATATATTGGGATTGTTAGAAACATTGAGACGATAAAGGGCACAAATCTTGAACAGCTAATGCTTGACTATCTTATGGATAGCGTGAAGAATTTTGTAAATGGTGAGGCAAATCTGGAGGGGAATCTACCAGAATGTTTGTAAACTACTTTTGTTCTCATGCAGACATGGTACTACGAGAAGTTCAGAGTGCACCAATTGGACTCTAGCATCTCGTATGAATCAAGGTTAAGGCCGCTGATCTAGAACTGGAGCGAGGAGAAGGTAAGAAAGGTTGACAATATAATCCAAAATAATTATCTAGGAGTTGGACAGGTAAAATGTCAGCACATTGCCTGGATTATGTAACATATATATGTTTTAAATCATACTAATGACACTAAACTGCAGTATGTTGAGGACCTGATGAGGCCTTTCATTCCAGCACGAGATGGTATGCTGGCTGTCGTGGTTCTAAGTCTGACAGTAGAATGGGGGGTAGGTATGGAGAGGCAAGATCCTAGCTATGGAGTAGTTGTATACGCAAGGGATTTACGAGTTCAGGCCCTTCTCGGAGGAAGTAATAGCCCTACGTCTCGGAGCCCGGAGGCAGTCGACTGGTTTATGTGTATATGAGTTACAGGGGTGCGAACCCTTTACACTGAGGAGGGGGTGGCTTATATAGAGTTCGCCAGACCCCTCCAGCCCTCAGTTATGCATGGTTTAAAGTACATTAAGACAGGGGGTTACTGGTAACGCCCTCATAAAGTACCATGAAGACTATTAAAGCTACTTAATGACAGACCGTTGCGTGCTAAGTGACTTTAGGTCTCCTGGCCGTCGAGTGGTTAGCTTCATGGTCGAGTGGCTATCTTCATCGTCGAGTGTCCTTGAGTTCATCGAGTGAAGTCCCTCTTGGTCGAGTGAAGTCCCTCTTGGTCGACTGGAAGGTAGCTTCTTCTAAGGATGTCCTTGGGTAGGGTATCCTAGATAGGACCATGACCCTACCCTAGGTACATGACTTCAACATTAGCCCCCGAATGGATCGAGGTTCGAGTGAGGAAGGGGTTGATAATTTTCTCCGACCTATTTCCCGTGCTCTGATTATGTCGTACCCTGGATCAGCGATTTTTCTTTTTTGGCGTTGGCATCAACTTTTCTTTCAGTCGCCTTGATCCATTATTTTCTTCTGTTGAGTGAACTTTTGAACTTAGTGAACTTCCAAGCGACGGATCGCAGGAAATCTACCGTCTGACAGATTGATCTGCCGTTAGCGAATTTTGTGGGATCCGAATTTTGGGAAGCGCGCGAAGCGGGGCGGACCACGGTACTCGGATGGGATAAGGCGTGGACGCCTTGATTTCCGCACCTCCTTTTTCGCCACATATCATGCGTGCGCGACTGTTTCGGGATGTGACAGGACCGCCCGGGCCTACTTGTCAGCCACTCGGAAGCATCCTTATATAAAGCGCTGGGCGAGGGTTTTTGAACAGTGCCCTCTCATTCTCCTCTCTGCCCTCTCTGCCTCCGTCCGCTGTGCCTGCTCTCGCCTCCGCCTATCCACTCCTCGCGTGCTTCGCCGGCGACAATGGTGAAGGAGAATACAGCGGCCTTGGAGCATGCGAAGAAGGCGACGGCGACGGGGAAAGCGAATGGGAGAGCGTCCAGTCGGGGCGGATCTTCGTCAAGGTCCCGCCTGCCAAAAGGTTGGGTCCAAGGGGATTGGATCCGTTTGACCATCATCGAGACGGATCTGAATGACCTGGCCAACGAGGGTCTGATCCCCCATAGGTCAGCAAGGCTTCCGGGGACCGAGTGTCAACCGCAGCCGCAGGAGGGTGAGTGCGTTCTCCTAGCCACTCATGTAGACCGTGGATTCTCTCTGCTGCCGAGTGTTTTCTTCCGAGGGTTTCTGAACTTCTTTGGGGCGCAACTCCACCATTTCACTCCCAATTCCATTGCCTATCTTGCTGCTTTCGTGTCCATGTGCGAGAACTTCCTGGGTTGTCGACCACACTGGGGTCTCTTTAAGCACATATTCACCAGTTGCTCACAGACGGTGAAAAAGGCGAGTCCGGATGATGAGAGGACTAAGGTTATCCAGATGTGCGGGGGTCTTGGGATTCAGATGAGGAATAAGAGTACTTTCCCGGCCATGACCCTTCCTGAGTCGGTAAGAGGGTGGCAGTCGACTTGGTTCTACTGCCAAGACGAGTCGACGCCGGGGCAGTCGACTGGTCTCCCTCCATTCTCCATGGACCGAGTGGACAAACCCTCTTCTCTGAAGGTGCTTCCTGAGGAGAAAGCTCAGGTAAAAATGTTGATGGAGCGCGTAGTCCAACTCGTTCGGGACGGAGTGACGGGTATGGATCTTCTGGAGGTCTTCCTTAGACGGCGCATCCAACCGCTTCAGTACCAAGACCACCCGATGTGGCTGTACTTTGGTACCGAAGACACCACTCAGGTCCATCCAGAAGTGGTCGACGACGCCACACTAGAGAGGTGGGTGGCCGCAATCACAGGGAATAAGGACAACCCTCGAGGGGCTAGGAGGATCCCACCACTCGACTGTACCTACATGCCGGACATGGTATGACCACTTATCTCCAATTGTAATCTTGCTTTATTCATTCTGCTTCGCTGCGAATTGGTCGATTATCCTTTGTTTTGTTTTGTTGTCTGACAGGCCACCACTGAGTTATACTCGATGCCCAATGGAGCACAAACGCCGACTGAGGAGGAGGAAGGAAGTGGGGGCGAAAGCCCGGAGGAGTGGGATTCGGATGCTGACGACGATGATGAGGGTGATGACTCTGGTGAGGAGGAAGAGGAGGGGGAGGAGGAGGAGGAAGTTGTACCTCCTCGCTCGGAAAGACGCTCGAAGCTTGTCCATGATCCCACGGCCGAGCGTGGTAAGGGGGTCGCAACCGTCACGCAGTCGTCCAAGCGCCCTCGGGCTACTTCTCCGGTGCCGACTGAGAAAGCTCCGAAGCAATCTCGAGTGGCGCCATCGAAGTCGGCGAAGGTCTTGCCGAAGATGAAGATGGTGATCCCCACTATCTCAGGGTAATGGTGTAGCTTGAGTTTGTCTGTTCCACATGAACTTATTCTTGGTCGACTCATGAGCTAATCGACTGACTTCTGGAACTGCAGTGCTGCTACTTCTGATACCTCGGCCAAAGCTGAAGATCTGAAGATGGAGGATGCTGTTACTTCGAAACCTGGTATGACTCTTGTAGTTCCGTCTTCAGTCGATTGGCTTCTTGTCTCTAATTTTGATTCTTTTTCTGCAGCTTCATCTAACGTTGTTATCGACCTTCCCGACGATGACGACGAGGAACCACTGAGGCAGAGAAGGAACAAGAAAGCGTCTGCTGGCAAGGCGACTCAGGACGTGCCAGCACCCGAGACATTGGTCGTGGAGGGAGACAATGTCACTCGGCTTACCGTAACCTTTGCGGTGTCGTTGACGAGTGCTCGTCCTTCGTCGTTGAGTGCTACTCAACCCTCGCTTTTCTCAACCTACCACGTCCCAGAAGACCAGGCTAGTGCTGCTAAAGAAGCAATACGCCATGCGGGGGTCATGATAGAGCAAGTAAAGGCAATTCGAGAAGCCAGCCAGGCAGCCTATGACGCCAGTTCAGCTCTTCAGAGTAATGTTCAGGTCAGTCGGTCACTGCCTGTTCTGTTAGGATATGATATCTGAAAACTCTTCTTTCTGAAATTCCTAGAGTTTGTCCTACACCCACTGGGTGTGTCGATTGAAATTCCGGGTTAGTGGGGGCACGCTGAGTGCACCCACTGGGTGTAGTCCCCAAGGCTATGGTGGACTGCTGGCAGTCGACCATAGTCTTTATGTCTTAAGTTTTTTCCTTACTCGACTAGGTCGAATAGATTCATAGACCGGTGGGGGCACGCTGAGTGCACCCACTGGGTGTAGTCCCCGAGACTGTGGTCGACTGCTGGCAGTCGACTATAGTCTGAAGAACACCTCCCGGTTTTTTTTGTTGGTCGACTGGTCGACTCTAACTGATGAAACTAGTGGGGGCACGCTGAGTGCACCCACTGGGTGTAGTCCCTGAGACTATGGTTGAATATTTGTATTCGGTCGTAGTCTTAGAAACGCTATGATTTTTCCTTAGTCACTCGGAAGTGAATTGTCTTTGACATCTGTCGATTGGTTCTTCGTAGAAATCCTGCGACCTTGCGGCTCGTTCTACTGAGTTGGAGAACAAACACATCCAGCTCGAGCTTGATCTGAAACTGACCCAAGAGAACCTAACGAAGGCGGAGGAGGAAGCTAAAGGTATGTTTGGTGAGGCCTTCGATGACTGCCTTTGCCTCTCGTTTGTTTCAGAGTCTGATCTCACTGTAACTTTGCAGACAAAGTGAGGTATGCCCTGAAGAAGAAAGACCTTGACTTGGCTGAGATGCAGAAAGCGGCTTTAGAGAAGACCAAGCTCACAGATGAGAAGCTGGCTTCAGTCACCAAGCTTGAAGAAGAAAACACCAATCTGAAAGTTGCTCTTGATGCTGCCAACAAGGAGGTCAGTCAACTGAAAAGTGACAAGATTGCCCTGAATGACAAGGCCAGTGAGTTGGTGGGAAAGAAGAACGATCTGGAGGCTTATCTGGGTGGACTCGCCAAGAAACTATTCCTCATGCTTGAAGGTAATCTTTTGTATCAAACAGACATTTTAACTGTGATCTCTGACTGTTGTCTTGACTCGGTGGTTATGCTTGCAGAATTTTGCCAGAACTTTGAAGAGGAGACTGGTCGACTGGAAATAAACTTGGATCCCATCAACTCTCCCGTGAAAGATGAAGTCGCCATGAATGTGCTGCGGCTTGAATCTCGCGTTGCTGCTGTCGTCGACTATCTTGCAAGGCTAAAGGTCGCAACTTCTCGCATCGACACAACACTCTGGCCAAGAGAGACGCTCCAGAATGACATTGAGTCTCTGATGACTCGACTGAACGAGGTCCCAAGTCGAGTGCAGGAGTGGAAGAAGTCTTCTGCCAGGTGTGGCGCGGGTGTTGCTCTGTCTCTGGTCCGCGTTCACTACAAGGATGCATGAGAGGACAAGCTGGCGGCCCTTAGAGTGGCTAACACCAAGAAGCATGATTTCCGATCTTTCATGGAGACCTTCATCGCCGCTGCCACTCGGATTGCAGATGGAATAGACCTGGATGAGTTTGTTGCACCTTCCAGCCCTCCACAGGAGGGGTAAAAAACTTCTGAGCTTGATACTTTAAATTTGCCTCGGTATGCCGAGTGAGTTTTGTAACCGACAAACCTTAACAGGCTTAGCGCTTGAGCACTTTCGGTTCCGTTAGGTGTTATTCGAACTTGGATTCGACGTTGAATATGTTTGCATTTGGTTTGAGGTGTCTTTTGCAGGCTAAAGCGAGGCGCTTATTGCAATCGACTTGTTCCCCAATACACTTAGGTCAGCACTGGGCTGCAGCTAAGCCCCCGAGTGGGAGGTCTGCTCTCCACCCGGTAGGATTTCAAAAACTTAGGCGAGCGCTGGGCTGCAGCTAAGCCCCCGAGTGGGAGGTTTGCTCTCCACTCGGTAGGATTTTCAAAAACTTAGGCGAGCATTGGGCTGCAGCTAAGCCCCCGAGTGGGAGGTTTGCTCTCCACTCGGTAGGATTTTCAAAAACTTAGGCGAGCACTGGGTTGCAGCTAAACCCCCGAGTGGGAGGTTTGCTCTCCACTCGGTAGGATTTTCAAAAACTTAGGCGAGCACTGGGCTGCAGCTAAGCCCCCGAGTGGGAGGTTTGCTCCCCACTCGGTAGGATTTTCAAAAACTTAGGCGAGCACTGGGCTGCAGCTAAGCCCCCGAGTGGGAGGTTTGCTCTCCACTCGGTAGGATTTTCAAGGCGTACCTCTGGAGAAGAAGGTAGCAGTCGACCTGCACCTCATCCTCCTTGCAGAGCGCACGTTGTATTTGTGGCGTAGCTCGGAAGGAGAGGGTAGCAGTCGACCTGCATCTCGTCCTCCTTGCAGAGCGCACATTGTATTTGTGGCGTAGCTCGGAAGAAGAGGGTAGCAGTCGACCTGCATCTCGTCCTCCTTGCAGAGCGCACGTTGTATTTGTGGCGTAGCTTGGAAGGAGAGGGTAGCAGTCGACCTGCACCTCGTCCTCCTCGCAGAGCGCATGTTGTATTTGTACTTAGGCGAGCGCAATGCTGCAGCTAAGCCTCCGAATGGAAGGCTGGCTTACCAATCGATAGGATTTTGTTTAACTTAGGCGAGTACTTGGACTGCAGCTAAGCCTCCAAGTGGAAGGCTGGCTTACCACTCGATAGGATTTTGTTTAACTTAGGCGAGTACTTGGACTGCAGCTAAGCCTCCAAGTGGAAGGCTGGCTTACCACTCGGTAGGATTTTGTTTAACTTAGGCGAGTACTTGGACTGCAGCTAAGCCTCCGAGTGGAAGGCTGGCTTACCACTCGGTAGGATTTTGTTTAACTTAGGCGAAACGGATTTCGCAGCTAAGCCTTCGAGTGGGAGGCTGGCTCACCACTCGGTTAGGATTTTTTTACAGACTTAGGCGAATCAGATTCGCAGCCAAGCCACCCACTAGGGGATTGCTTTATGTGGACAAAAGTAATAACAATTACTAGGAAAATTATAAACTCTTGTCTTTGATAAATAAACTACAGAAGTACTTTTATTACAACTCATCCGAGTGAATACTTAAGTGTAAAAGGGGTGGAGAAGCTCCGCGTTCCAAGGTCGGGGCTCATCGATCTGATGCTCGACATTGTAAAGATGATATGCTCCATTGTGGAGAACCTTGGTGACGATGAAGGGACCTTCCCAAGAAGGAGCAAGCTTGTGTGGTTTCTGCTGATCCACTCGGAGAACCAAATCTCCTTCCTGGAAGGCTCGACTCTTCATGTTTTTGGCGTGGAAGCGACGCAAGTCTTGTTGATAAATGGTCGATCGGATCAGAGCCATCTCCCTTTCTTCCTCTAAAAGGTCGATTGCATCCTGCCGTGCTTGTTCTGCTTCAGCCTCGGTGTAGAGCTCGACCCGAGGAGCATTGTGGAGAAGGTCACTCGGCAAGAATGCTTCAGCTCCGTAGACCAAGAAGAACGGAGTTCTTCCAGTCGACCGGTTGGGAGTGGTCCTTAACCCCCAAAGTACCGAGGGAAGTTCATTGACCCATGCACCAGCCGCATGCTTGAGATCACGCATCAAACGGGGTTTCAACCCTTTGAGAATCAAGCCGTTGGCTCGTTCTGCCTGTCCATTCGACTGCAGATGGGCGACTGAAGCATAGTCGACTCGTGTGCCTTGAGACGTGCAGAAAGCTCTGAATTCTTCGGAATTGAAGTTTGACCCGTTGTCAGTGATGATGCTGTGCGGGACTCCATATCTGAATATCAATTCTCTGATAAAGCTGACAGCAGTACCGGCATCGAGGTTCTTGATGGGTTTGGCCTCAATCCACTTGGTGAACTTGTCGACTGCTACCAGCACATGGGTGAAACCGCTTCTGCCTGTTCTCAAAGGGCCGACCATATCCAACCCCCATACTACAAAGGGCCAAACGAGTGGTATGGTCTTTAAAGCTGAGGCGGGCTTGTGTGACATATTGGAGTAAAATTGACATCCCTCACACTTGTCGACTATTTCCTTTGCCATTTCATTCGCTCTTGGCCAATAAAATCCGGCTCGGTATGCTTTGGCCACAATGGTCCGGGAAGACGCATGATGGCCACAGGTCCTCGAGTGGATGTCATCAAGGATTATTCGACCTTCCTCCGGCGTTATGCATTTCTGACCAACTCCAGTCACGCTTTCTCTGTACAGCTGCCCCCTTATCACAGTAAAGGCTTTAGATCGGCGGACGATCTGTCGAGCCTCTTCTTCATCCTCCGGGAGCTCTTTCCTCAAGATATACGCGATATACGGTACTGTCCAATCGGGAGTGATCACCAAAGCTTCCATGATCAGGTCGACCACTGCTAGAACTTCAACCTCAGTCGGATCCGTAACACTCTTAGGTTGCGGGGCTTCGTCGGTAAAAGGATCTTCTATGACTGATGGAGTATGGATATGCTCCAAGAACACATCATTGGGGATGGCTTCTCTCTTGGATCCTATCTTCGCCAAATCATCAGCCGCTTGATTTTTCAGTCGGGGTATATGGTGGAGCTCTAACCCTTCGAATTTCTTTTCGAGCTTCCTCACTGCATTGCACTATCCAGTCATGGCTGGGCTTCTAACGTCCCCTTCCTTCATCACCTGATTGACCACCAAATCTGAGTCGCCATAAACCATAAGGCAACGGATGTCGAGTGAAATGGCCATGCGCAACCCATACAAAAGTGCTTCATATTCTGCTTCATTGTTGGAGGAATCAAAGTGGATCTGGAGTACATATCTGAGCTTATCTCCTCGGGGAGAAACCAAAACTACCCCAGCACCATAACCATTCAACATCTTAGAGCCATCAAAGAACATGGTCCAATGCTCCGAGTGAACTTGAGTCGGCTGCTGTTGTTCAATCCACTCGTCAAGGAAATCTGCTATAGCCTGGGACTTAATGGCTTTCTTTGCCTCAAATTTGATATCAAGGGGAAGGAGTTCAATCGCCCATTTAGCCACTCGACCAGTTGCATCTCTGTTGTGCAGAATCTCTGACAATGGTGCGTCGCTGACGACTGTAATGTCATGATCAGAGAAATAATGAGCAACCTTCTTCATGGTCATGTAGATCCCATATACGAGCTTCTGATAATGAGGATATCTTTGCTTCGATGGGGTCAAAACTTCAGAGAGATAATACATTGGGCGCTGAACTTTGAAGGTTTTACCTTCCTCTTCCCACTCGACCATAAGTACTGTACTGACGACCTGTCCTGTGGCTGCAATGTAAAGCAACAGAGGCTCTTTGCTGATTGGAGCAGCAAGCACCGACTGGGTGGAGAGCAGAGCTTTTAGCTCGGCAAACGTTGCATCAGCTTCTGGAGTCCACTCGAACTTGTCTGCCTTCTTCATCAGTCGGTAAAGAGGCAACGCCTTTTCACCGAGGCGAGAGATGAATCGACTTAACGCGGCCAAGCATCCAGTAAGCTTCTGGACATCGTGCACACGCACAGGGCGTTTCATTCGGAGTATGGTGCCAACTTTTTCTGGGTTAGCATCGATTCCTCGTTCTGAAACGAGAAAACCAAGTAACTTTCCGCTAGGCACTCCGAACATGCACTTTGAAGGATTTAGCTTGATATCATATCTCCTGAGATTGGCAAATGTTTCAGCTAGGTCAGTCAATAGGTCGGAACCCTTTCGTGACTTGACCACGATATCATCCATGTACGCTTCCACATTCTGACTGATTTGAGTGAGGAAACACTTTTGAATCATTCTCATGAATGTGGCTCCGGCATTCTTGAGACCGAATGGCATGGTGATATAGCAGAAGCACCCGAATGGAGTGATGAAAGCTGTTTTGATTTCGTCAGGTCCATACAGACGGATCTGATGATACCCGGAATAGGCGTCTAAAAAATACAATCTCTCGCATCCCGCAGTCGAGTCGACCATTTGGTCGATGCGAGGGAGAGGAAAATGATCTTTTGGGCAGGCTCGATTGATATGTTTGAAATCAATGCACATGCGAAGTGAGTTGTCCTTCTTGGGAACCATGACGACATTAGCGAGCCACTCGGAGTGGTATATCTCTCGGATAAACTCTGCTGCAAGGAGTCGAGCCACCTCCTCGCCAATGGCTTTTTTCTTCTGAACGGCGGACCGTCGAAGATGTCCTTTAACAGGTTTTGCTTTTGAGTCGACTCTAAGGCGATGCTCAGCCAGCCCCCTGGGAACACCCGGCATGTCAGCTGGCTTCCATGCAAAGATGTCCTAGTTCTCACGGAGGAACTGGATGAGCGCTTCTTCCTATTTAGAGTCGAGTGTTGTGGAAATATGGGTCGGAGCTGTGTTGGGGTCAGTCGGGTGGATATGAACTAGCTTCGTCTCCCCTGACGACTGGAACGCTGACTCTGTGGCGGGCTTCTTGGCCCGCAGCAAATCACTCGGATCTGCATTTTTCTTGTATCCTTCCAGCTCTACCACTGTTATTTGGGCATCCGCAATCTTCAAGCCTTTCTGGAAACACTCTTCTGCCTTCTTCCGGCTGCCAGTGATAGTGATCACTCCTTTGGGGCCAGGCATCTTTAATTTGAGGTACACATAACATTGTCGAGCCATGAAGCAGGCATAGGCTGGTCTTCCCAAAATAGCGTGGTAAGCACTCTGGAAATCCACGACTTCAAATGTCAGCTTATCTTTTTGGAAATGCTTCGAGTCGCCGAACACTACATCCAGAGCTATTTGACCGAGTGACTCAGCCTTCTTTCCAGGAATGACTCCGTGAAAACTCATATTGCTGGAGCTGAGCCTGGACATCGGAATGCCCATTCCCTTGAGCATCTCTGCATACAGTATATTCAACCCACTGCCGCCATCCATCAATACCTTCGTCAGTCGAGTGCCTTCGATGACTGGGTCGACCACCAGCGCTTGCCTCCCAGGGGTGGCAATGTGAGTAGGGTGATCGGATTGGTCGAACGTAATGGGAGTTTGCAACCATTTCAGATAGCTTGGTGTCGCCGGGGCGACCATATTTACCTCTCGGTTGATCACTTTCAGTCGACTTTTGCTCTCTACTTCAGCAAAAATCATCAGGGTGGAATTGACATGAGGGTACCCTCCATCACTGTCCTCCTTGTCCTCGGCCTTGTCCGACTCCTTCTCTTTGTCCTTGGGTTGTTTTCCTTGAAACTGCTGGATTAAGAGCCGGCACTGGCGAGTGGTATGTTTCGGGTAGATGAAGTTACCCTCTTCGTATTTCTTTGTGTGGATGTGACACGGTAGATCCATCACATCATTTCCTTCTTTATCCTTTACCTTCTTGGGGTTCCAAGACCCTTTGGGCTTCCCTTTGAATTTGCCCTGAGTCACGGCCAGAGCCTCTCCAGGAGCAGCTGGCCCGGCCTTCCGCTTCTGCTTCCGACTGGAGTTACCTTTTTCCGATTGACTCGGCTTATACTTGCCACTCCGGAGCCTGTCCTCTTCTTCACCGTTAGCGTATTTGGTGGCAATCTCCATCATTCGACTCAGGGTCATATCTCTGGTTCGACCAAATTTCAGGCTCAACTCTCTGTTCTTGACACCATCCTTGAAGGCGCAGACCGCTTGATGGTCCGACACATTCTCCACGATATGATGCAAAGTGATCCATCTCTGGATGTAATCTCTCAATGTTTCACTCGACTTTTGTACGCAGACTTGCAGCTCCGTCAATCCGGTCGGTCGCTTGCAAGTTCCCTCGAATGTCCTGACGAACACTCGGGAAGATCTTCCCAGGTGTAAATGCTGCTAGGAGCTAACTGATTCAACCACGCCCTGGCCGAACCCTCTAGCATGAGTGGCAAATGCTTCATGGCCACCTCATCATTACCACCACCAATTTGTACCGCCACTCGGTTGTCTTCAAGCCAAGTTTCAGGCTTGGACTCTCCGGTGAACTTACTTACCCCAATCGCCAACCTGAAGTTGGGGGGTATCACTGCGGCTCTGATGGCTCTGCTAAAGCATTCTGGACCTGAAACATGGACTCGGCTGCTACTGGGCACATCTCTGTCATGGCCACCTCTATGAGCTCTGTTCCGATCGACCAAACCTTGCACGATGATGGATCTCGCGTCAAAGCCTGGTTCTCTGCGGTCGACCGGAGCTCTCCGCCCAACACTGAGCTGGTGCCTATCATCTTGCTGCTGATGGGCGTTAGACCCACTTCTCAGGGGAGGAGTGGGCACTCGACGCCTATCATCACGATCAAATCGGTCATCATAGTGGTCCCGCCGGCCTTCACGTCCCACGCGCCTCGGAGGTGACCTTGGGCTGTGAGCCGAGTGAACAGTATTCGCAGCGACGGATCGACTGTGAATCCTGTTGCGCGACTGTGACACAACTGAATTCTGATCTCCTGCCGCCTGGAGAAAATCCCTGATCTGCATCAAGCCTCTTCCAGCCTCCGATTGAGAGGGCTGAATTTACTCCGCTATACGGGCTGCAGCTGCCAAATTCTGAATCGGGGTTCGATATACCTAAGTTGGTTGCGGAAAGAGATGATGTTGGCTGGATTCAGGTACTCGTTGACGCGCATGCTCGTCGAGTGCTCGTTGGAGGTTCTCCAGTCGAGTGCGTTCAGCCAAGTTGGCCAAACGCGCCTCTTCCAAAGCACGAGCCTCAGGAGTTTCTCCTGCGATGGGAGTATGCAGGGCATCCATGTTCCGGCGGCGAAGATCTTCTCTTTGCTGAGAAGTGAGTGGTTCGGGTTGATATTCTTCGTGGGCCTGAGCGGGGTCGCCTCCATCGTCCATCCCGTCGATGCGGGGGAAACCGGGAGGGCTACGCGGCCCGTTGACCATCAGGACCTCCGCCGCTGGATCACTGCTGTCGCACTCGGATGCAGTCTCTACGGAGCCAGTCGACAGATCGAACAGGCCGTAGAGAGATTCGTTGGGCTCAATTGCCGTGACTTGGGTGGTGGCCAATTGGCGAGCCACTGCGTGTCTCACCCATCGCTGAAGCCTCGACCGACCGGAGTGCTTGCGCTGGCGGGAGACAGGAAGGGAGGACGGCACAGGAGTCGACCGATATGGGGTCGACGGCTGCCGCAGTAGGACGCCGCGGACACACGCTCGAAAGTGCGTCGCCCCGCGGACGGGGAACGCGTCGATGTCGAGTGGTGCCTCTTGGAGCCAAGCGGAGTCGTCAGCGATGAAAGTGAGCGCACCCAGACAGATCTCGTGGCCCTCGACCAGAGCTCCACCAGAAATCATGATGAAGGCAATCGGACAAATTGCAACTTCTCCAAAAAGTCGCTAAGATACCTGCCCCACTGTGGGCGTCAACTGTCGTGGTTCTAAGTCTGACAGTAGAATGGGGGTAGGTATGGAGAGGCAAGATCCTAGCTATGGAGTAGTTGTATACGCAAGGGATTTACGAGTTTAGGCCCTTCTCGGAGGAAGTAATAGCCCTACGTCTTGGAGCCCAGAGGCGGTCGGCTGGTTTATGTGTATATGAGTTACAGGGGTGCGAACCCTTTACACTGAGGAGGGGGGTGGCTTATATAGAGTTCGCCAGACCCCTCCGGCCCTCAGTTATGCAGGGTTTAAAGTACATTAAGACAGGGGGTTACTGGTAACGCCCTCATAAAGTACCATGAAGACTATTAAAGCTACTTAATGACAGACCGTTGCGTGCTGAGTGACTTTAGGTCTCCTGGCCGTCAAGTGGTTAGCTTCATGGTCGAGTGGCTATCTTCATCGTCGAGTGTCCTTGAGTTCGTCGAGTGAAGTCCCTCTTGGTTGAGTGAAGTCCCTCTTGGTCGACTGGAAGGTAGCTTCTTCTAAGGATGTCCTTGGGTAGGGTATCCTAGATAGGACCATGACCCTACCCTAGGTACATGACTTCATCACTGGCCAAACCGAAGACTGGCGCTCGGGTAAATGAGTTACATCAGGCACATATATATATTGTAACATTCCAACTAGTATGAAGTTATATGATTCTAACTATTTTAAAGTCTCGGATTAAGGTACTCGTCGGACGTATATTGACTGATTTGCAAGAAGTTGCCTCCCTCGTGTGGGAGGCCAGTGCAGAACAAGTTGATAGGATGTGCACCCTTGAAAAGAAAACAGATGAGTGCCTTAGGCGTACCCGTACAAATGGCAAGCTAACGGAGGACCTCATCAAAGAATTGAACGTAAGCATAAAATTATGAGATTAGTATATATAATTGGAAATTTATGTATACAAGGTTTTTTCTAAATTAGTTTACTATGAAAACACCCCAAACTAAAATGTATTTTTTTAAGAAAAAACTCGATGGAATATTTTTAGGAGTGGAAAACATACATCCTTCTGACCTCGGGGCACCTTCACACCCAATGGAGGCCTCTGTTGAGAATGTTGAGCATGCTTCTGACCAGGGGAAACAAAAGGATGTCACGGAGGTCGCTACTAAGCACCATTGTAAGCAGGGAATCAAAAATGATGACATGGAGCCCCCCATGAAGAACCTTGATGAAGATTCTCACACACGCATGTTAACTTAATAATGAAACAATCATTGTCATTTCAGAAATAACATGTGATCTTCCACGCATAGGATGAAGCATTTGAAAGAGCTACTATAAAAATCGAACAGGATCTCAGTGGTGTTCATAAGCTTTTTAAAAAGGTGGATGATATCCATGGTGCTCCTAGTTTGGATATGCAAATGCTTTCCAAAGCCACCACAAGCCTTGAAGCTTTCCAAGTGATGCACATTTTACCTATAATTGAGCAAGAATCTGCTAAAGGTTAACACACGGTTTACTTTGTATGACAAAATCCGTTCAACAGACGGAGTAAGCACCAGTCTATGAAAGCTACGGGATTACGAGAGCCTAAAGAACACGTGCCTTCACAGATTATGACAGCCATGATGAATCCTTTTCGAAAGCAACAAGAAGTAAGTGTGGTTGAATCGATGCCACCAAATCATGGGGACGAAAAGAAAAGGGTGGTATTGCAATTATTTAAGAATGACAAGTATGTTTCGTACGATACTGAGAATAAAAAAGGAAAAAACAAGACTCCATCAGAGTCTACAAATGATTCCGAGGACACGAACAATAAAAAGAGGTCGGCTCTAGCAACTTAAAAAAGATGCCAAAAGTTCCTGAACCCAGAGGGAGCAGGTAGACGTGGTTCGACAGGATTTCGTGGTGTCACTTATCAACACTAAAAATCATGAAAAACAAATGGTCTTAGTTGATGACATTGTCGTGCTATCAAAGCATTTGCAATGCCTCATCCAAAAAGATGAATCTGAAGATGGCGTATGGTTGGGTGACTAAGTAAGATATTGCACAAATTAGTTTATCAAGTTTCAATTTTGCACAATACAATTAACTTGATTATTGTTTTAGGTGGTTGATGCTGTGATCTAGCTCATGCGTCATCATGAACCAATTGACACAGGGGACGACCATGTGGTTTACATTGAGAGGGTGGCCGATGTCGCTAAGCTGGAAAGAGATGGTAGGATGGAGGAGTGCTACGAGGACGCTTTGGCAGACATTCCTGGAACACCACAAGGCACCAACTACCTGAAACATGATATGGCATTTTAACATGACATAGAACATTTTTTATTACTATATACATTGATCTAATTATCTATGCACTCCAGGTTTTCCTACCTACGAACAGTTTAAACGTCCACTAGTTCCTTGTGGTCGTAAACCCTAGAAGGAAGGAGATTCAGGTTCTTGATTCACTTTTCCACTGTATGGTACCCAGAGAAGTAAATAACGTGGTGAGAATTTCAACATATTTAATTATAACAAGGGATTTAACATCGTATGTAAGTATTAGTCATAGACAACTTCTCATCCCATTGGCTTGGAGGTACGTGGGATTGAAGCACATCATAGAGCAGCTATGCGAGTCAATGTGATAGAAGGCAATGCATGGGAAGACATTAACATGACGCAATGGCCAGTATGGCTTATTAAAGTGCCAAAAGCCGATGAGACGTCAGTCAACAATATTAGCTTTCATTTTTGTTTTGGATTGTTAATATCTGAAATGCTGATCTAACAAAATAAAATGTTGCAGTTCTTGTTGTTCATTGTACATGTTGAAGAACATCAAATTATTTATGGGAGAAAAACTGAGGATGCAATATGAACAAGTACGTAGAGTAACACCTAAAACTCTGTCATTTTCTGAAACTTATGGAACGATACTAACATATTCTCGCATGCAGGCCTACATTGACAAATTCATAAGAGAGTGATGACCCACAAGTGTAGGGGATCTATCGTAGTCCTTTCGATAAGTAAGTGTCGAGCCCAACGAGGAGCAGAAGGAAATGATAAGCGGTTTTCAGTAAGGTTTTCTCTGCAAGCACTGAAATAGTAGGTGATAGATAGTTTTGTGATAAGATAAATAGTAACGAGCAAAAAGTAAATAAAGTTCAGCAAGGTGGCCCAATCCTTTATGTAGCAAAGGATAAGCCTGGACAAATTCTAATAATGAGGAAGGAGCTCCTGAGGACACATTAGGAATTATCGTCAAGCTAGTTTTCATCATGTTCGTAAGATTCGCGTTCGGTACTTTGATAATTTGATATGTGGGTGGACCGGCACTTGGGTACTGCCCTAACTTGGACAAGCATCCCACTTATGATTAACCCCTATTGCAAGCATCCGAAACTACAAGAAGGAGTATTAAGGTAAACCTAACCACAGCATTGAACATATGGGTCCATATCAACCCCTAACGAAGCAACGCATAAACTAGGGTTTAAGCTTCTGTCACTCTAGCAACCCATCATCTACCTATTACTTCCCTATGCCTTCCTCTAGGCCCAAATAATGGTGAAGTGTTATGTAGTCGACGTTCACATAACACCACTAGAGGAAAGACAACATACATCTCATCAAAATATTGAACGAATACCAAATTGACATGACTACTAATAGCAAGACTTCACTCATGTCCTCAGGAACAAACGTAACTACTCACAAAGCATATTCATGTTCATAATCAGTGGAGTAATAATATGCATAAAGGATCTGAACATATGATCTTCCACCAAGTAAACCAATTAGCATCAACTACAAGGAGTAATCAACACTACTAGCAACCCACATGTACCAATTTGTGGTTTTGATACAAGATTGGATACAAGAGATGAACTAGGGTTTTGAGAGGAGATGGTGTTGGTGAAGATTTTGATGGAGATTGACCCCCTCCTGATGAGAGGATCGTTGGTGATGATTTCCCCCTCCCGGAGGGAAGTGTCCCCGGCAGAACAGCTCTACCAGAGCCCTAGATTGGTTCCGCCAAGGTTCCGCCTCGTGGCGGCGGAGTTTCGTCCCGTAAGCTTGCCCACGATTTTTCTAGGGCAAGAGTGATGATATAGCAGAAGATGGACGCCGGAGGCCCACCAAGGGGCCCAGGAGATAGGGGGCGCCCCCTACAGGGGGGCGTGCCCCCTGTATCCTGGACAGGGTGTAGGCCCCCTGGCCTATTTCTTTCGCTCATAAATTCTTAATAAATCCAAAAAGTTGTTTCGTGGAGTTTCAGGACTTTTGGAGTTGTGCAGAATAGGTTTCCAACGTTTGCTCCTTTTCCAGCCAGAATTCCAGCTGCCGGCATTCCCCCTCTTCATGGTAAACCTTGTAAAATAAGAGAGAATAGCCATAAGTATTGAGATATAATGTGTAATGACAGCCCATAATGCAATAAATATTGATATAAAAGCATGATGCAAAATGGAAGTATCAACTCCCCCAAGCTTAGACCTTGCTTGTCCTCAAGCAAAAGCCGAAATCGAAAAATATGTCCGCATGTTTAGAGATAGAGGTGTCGATAAAAATAAAATACGGACATGAGGGCATCATGATCATTCAAATAACAGCAACATATATAGATTTTGTCATATGATTTCCTATGCTCAAGTAATAAGCAATTCACAATGTCAAGTATGGTTCATAAACTTCATTTGGAACTAACAAACTATAATCTCAGTCATGGAAGCAATTGCAATTTATTGTAACATCAGAAAAAGTCAATAATAGAGCTTTTCAACAAGCTCACATACTCAACTATCTCGTAGTCTCCCATAATTGCTAACACTCACGCAATACTTGTGGTTATAGAGTTTCAGCCGGACACTAAGAAAGATAGGGGCTTATTGTGTTGCCTCCCAATGTATTCACCTTTAGGTGATGTCAACAATAATAGCCTATGCCAACTTACATCCAATTGGATATATGTAGCATGATCTTTCAAACACGAGGAGCTTGCCAAAGGATAAAATGAAAAAGGGGAAAGGTGAGGATCACCTTGACTCAAGCATAAAGTAAAAACATAAAGTAAAAGATAGGCCCTTCACAGAGGGAAGCAGAGGTTGTCATGCGCGTTTAGGGTTGATGCACGAAATCTTAATGCAAACGAACGTCACTTTATATTGCCCCTTGTATGTGGACCTTTATTATGCAATCCGTCGCTTTTATTACTTCCACAACAAGTTCGTACAAAGCTTATTTTCTCTGCACTAATAAGTTATACATATTTAGAGAGCAATTTTTATTGCTTGCACCGATGACAACTTACTTGAAGGATCTTACTCAATCCATAGGTAGGTATGGTGGACTCTCATGGCAAAACTGGGTTTGAGGATATTTGGAAGAACAAGTAGTATCTCTACCTGGTGCAAGGAATTTGGCTAGCAAGAGGGGGAAAGGCAAGCTCAACATGTTTGGAAGGTCAATGACAATATACTTTAACTGAGATGTCGGAAAACATAAACCATTACATTGTCTTCCTTGTCCAACATCAACTCTTTTAGCATGTCATACTTAATGAGTGCTTCACAATCATAAAAGATGTCCAAGATAATATATCTATATGTGAACCCCTCTTTCCTTATCACTTCCTATTAATTGCAACGATGACCAAGGCTACGTTCATCAACTCTCAACAATTTTTATGCCTCATACTTTGTATGTGTGAAGTTATCACTATCCATAAGATCAATATGAACTCTTTTGTTCTTTCTACTTTCTCAAGATCATAGCAACAAAGCAAAGCCCTTGACTCAATACTAATCTTTATTGTAGATAGAACACGGACTCGATTACATTAAGAGATCACAATGCAAAACTCAAAACTACTTGATAACAAAACTTCAATCTACTAGATCAAGATACTACTAAAAGGATCGAACGAAATAAAGTGGTAAAGATGGGAGTGTGATGGTGATATGATACCGGGGCACCTCCCCCAAGCTTGGCAGTTGCCAAGGGGAGTGCCCATACCCATGTGATTATTTCTCCTTCTTCACGGTTGGTGTTATGATCTTCTTGGCAATGATGCCCTTCAGGATACGGTTCTCCTCCTCGAGCTTATTGACTTGTTGTTTGAGGTCCATAATTTCTTTACGGAGTTTGCCCGTAACGGCCAAAGCTCCTTTTACCCAAGGATGCTGCATAGCTTCTGGAGAACACGTGAAACTTTTTTTCATATTTTCATAAGAAAGAAATCTAGAGTTGGAAGGGATGACCGAAGCAGGGACAGCCAGGCTAGGTAGTTCCCCCATAGTGAATTCTGCTTGGAGATGAGAGGTAACTTCTTGATCTTCCTCCATGGCATCTATCCTTTTCAAATCAGCCTCCATCTCATCCTCCGTTGATGGTCCAAAGTGATAGGCATCGCCATTTGCTCCAGGACCTGGCGTTGGGTGAGACACCCGGCTCTCCCCAACTGATTCCTGAGAAGACATCTTGCTTTATTCTGCAACAGGAACAGCTCGAAACAAAAACAGAAGATATTTGCATGATACGGTGGTGAAAACCTTCGGGGGTATATATAATGAATTTTTACCAACCAAAATACGTATCATACAAGAAAACGGAGTCTGGGAGGCACACGAGGTGCCCACGAGACAGGGGGAGCGCGCCCTACAGGGGGGGCGCGACCTCCTCTCTCGTGGGAGCCTCGTGTCCCCTTCGGACTACTTTTTTCTTCCTAAAATTCTTAAATAATCCAAAACTGATAAAAATTGCCATTAGAGTTGTTTTGGAGTCGGTTTACTTACCATACCACGTACCTATGCCTTTTCGGAGTCTGGAACATTCTGGAAAGTGTCTCTTAGGTATTCCTCGGGGGTTATGGTTTCAATAATATTAGTTTCAACATTGATAGGATTACCTGAAATATAATGTTTAATTCTTTGACCGTTAACCACCCTCGAATTTGTGCCTTCGAAGTTGTTGATTTTTATAGCACCAGAACGATAGACCTCCTCGATAACGTAGGGACCTTCCCATTTTGAGAGAAGTTTTCCTGCAAAAAATCTTAAACGAGAGTTGAATAATAACACATAATCTCCTACGTTAAACTCACACTTTTGTATCCTCTTATCATGCCAGCGTTTGACTTTTTCTTTGAAAAGCTTGGTATTCTCATATGCTTGGGTTCTCCATTCATCAAGTGAGCTAATATCAAACAACCTCTTCTCGCCGGCAAGTTTGAAGTCATAATTGAGCTCTTTAATAGCCCAATATGCTTTATGTTCAAGTTCAAGAGGTAAATGACATGCTTTTCCATAAACCATCTTATATGGAGACATACCCATAGGATTTTTGTATGCAGTTCTATAGGCCCATAATGCATCATCAAGTTTTTTGGACCAATTCTTTCTAGATCTATTCATAGTCTTTTGCAAAATTAATTTGAGCTCTCTATTGCTCAACTCTACTTGACCACTAGACGGCGGGTGATAAGGAGATGTGATTCTATGATTGACATCATACTTAGCAAGCATCTTACGGAAAGCACCATGAATAAAGTGTGAACCACCATCGGTCATAAGATATCTAGGGACTCCAAACCTCGGAAAAATAACTTCTTTAAGCATTTTAATATAAGTGTTATGATCAGCACTACTAGTTGGAATAGCTTCTACCCACTTAGTAACGTAATCAACAGCAACTAAAATATGTGTATAACCATTGGAGGCAGGAAAAGGTCCCATATAATCAAAGCCCCAAACGTCAAACGGTTCAATAACAAGAGAATAATTCATAGGCATTTCTTGACGTCTACTAATGTTACCTATTCTTTGATGTTCATAACAAGATAAGACAAACTTACGAGCATCTTTGAAGAGAGTAGGCCAATAAAAACCAGATTGTAGTACCTTATGTGCAGTTCTATCTCCAGCGTGGTGTCCTCCATAAGATTCAGAGTGACGCTTGCGTAGGATTTGTTCATGTTCATGCTCAGGCACACAATGTCTAATAATACCATCTACTCCTTCTTTATAAAGGTGTGGATCCTCCTAGAAGTAATGTCTTAAATCATAAAAGAACTTTTTCTTTTGCTGGTATGTGAAACTAGGCGGTATATATTTAGCAACAATGTAATTAGCATAATTAGCATACCAAGGAGCAGTACGAGAAGCATTGACAACCGCTAATTGTTCAACAGGAAAACTATCATTAATAGGCAGTGGGTCATCAAGAACATTCTCTAACCTAGACAAGTTGTCTGCAACGGGGTTCTCAGCTCCCTTTCTATCAATAATATGCAAGTCAAATTCTTGGAGCAAGAGAACCCATCTAATGAGTCTAGGCTTAGCATCTTTCTTTTCCATAAGATATTTAATAGCAGCATGATCATTGTGAATAGTAACTTTGGAATCAACAATATAAGGTCTAAACTTATCACATGCAAACACAACTGCTAAGAACTCTTTTTCAGTAGTAGCATAATTTCTCTGGGCAGTATCAAGAGTCTTACTAGCATACTGGATAACATTCAATTTCTTATCGACTCTTTTCCCTAAAACAGCACCTACAGCATAATCACTAGCATCACACATAATTTCAAAAGGTAAATTCCAATCAGGTGGCTGAACAATAGGTGTAGTGATCAAAGCTTTCTTAAGTGTTTCAAATGCTTCTACACAATCATCATCAAAGACAAAAGGAATATCTTTTTGCAGTAAATTAGTCAGAGGCCTAGAGATTTTAGAAAATTCCTTAATGAACCTCCTATAAAAGCCGGCATGACCAAGGAAACTTCTTATACCTTTTATGTCCTTGGGACATGGCATCTTTTCAATAGCATCAACTTTGGCTTTATCAACTTCAATACCTCTCTCGGAGATCTTGTGCCCCAAGACAATGCCTTCATTAACCATAAAGTGACACTTTTCCCAATTCAGGACGAGATTAGTGTCTTCGCATCTCTGCAAAACTTGCTCAAGGTTGCTCAAACAATCATCAAAAGAGGATCCACAGACGGAGAAGTCATCCATGAATACCTCACAAATCTTTTCACAAAAATCAGAAAATATAGCCATCATGCATCTTTGAAAGGTAGCAGGTGCATTACATAAACCAAAAGGCATACGTCTATAAGCAAAAGTACCAAAAGGGCAAGTAAAAGTAGTTTTAGATTGATCCTTCGCGGACACGGGTATTTGAGAGAAGCCAGAATAACCATCTAGAAAGCAAAAATGTGTGTGTTTTGATAGCCTTTCTAGCATTTGATCAATAAAAGGTAAAGGGTAATGATCTTTCTTAGTAGCTTTATTTAACTTACGGAAATCAATTACCATCCTATAGCCTGTAATAATTCTTTGCGGGATCAATTCATCTTTATCATTAGGAACGACGGTAATACCTCCCTTTTTAGGGACACAATGGACAGGGCTTACCCATTCACTATCAGCACCGGGATAAATAATACCTGCCTCAAGGAGTTTTAGGATCTCCTTTCTTACCACTTCCTTCATTTTGGGGTTTAATCGTCTTTGAGGATCTCTAACTGGTTTGGCATCTTTCTCCACTAGAATTTTTTGTTGACATAATGTGGGACTAATGCCCTTAAGATCGTCCAGAGTATATCCAATAGCAGCTCGGTGCTTCTTCAGAGTTTTCAATAATCTTTCTTCTTCTTTCTCGGAAAGGTTAGCACTAATAATAACAGGATATATTTCTTTTTCATCAAGATAAGCATACTTGAGATTATCAGGTAAGGGTTTGAGTTTGAACACAGGATCACCCTTCGGTGGAGGGGGGTCCCCAAGAATTTCAATGGGAAGGTTATGTTTTAGCATAGGTTCTTGTTTAAGGAACACTTCGTCTATTTCTTCCCTTTCCTTCATAAACATATCGTTTTCATGGTCTAACAAATATTGTTCTAACGGATCAGTTGGAGGAACAGCAATGGAAGCAAGACCAATAATTTCATCCTTACTAGGTAGTTCCCTTTCACGAGGTTGTCTACTAAACTTAGCGAAATTAAACTCATGAGACATACCATCTATGCCAATAGTGACAATATTCTTTTCACAATTAATCTTAGCACTAGCAGTATTTAAGAAGGGTATACCAAAAATAATGGGACAAAAATCATCTTGTGGGGAACCAAGAACAAGAAAATCAGCAGGGTATTTAATCTTCCCACACAAGACTTCAACATCTCTAACAATCCCAATAGGTTTAATGGTGTCTCTATTAACAAGCTTTATAGTAACATCAATGTCTTCTAATTAAATAGTTGCAATATCGTGCATAATTTCTTTATAAAGATCATAAGGTATCGCATTAGCACTAGCACCCATATCACATAAACCATGATAACAATGATCTCCTATTTTAACAGAAATAACAGGCGTGCCTACAACAGGCCTACGTGTCTTAGTATTAGGTCCAGCAATATTAGTAGTTTCACACAAGAAAGAGATAACATGCCCATCTAAGTCCTCATCCAAGAGATCTTTAATCACAGCAATACCAGGTTCAACATTAATTTTCTCAGGAGGTGTATAAGTCCTAGTATTACTCTTACGAACAACAGTCGAAGCTTTAACATGATCTTTTATCCTAACAGGAAAAGGTGGTTTTTCGACATAAGCAGTAGGAATAATAGGATCACTATATGTAATAGTCTTTTCTTCGACTGTAATAGGTGCAACTACTTTCACTTCAACAGGAGGATTATATTTAAACCACTTCTCTTTAGGGAGATCAATGTGAGTAGCAAAAGTTTCACAAAAAGTAGCAACTATCTCAGAGTCAAGTCCATACTTAGAGCTAAATCCACGGAAAGCATCGGTATCCATAAAAGATTTAACACAATCGAACTTAGGTGTCATACCTAACTCCTTACCATCGTCGGAACCCCAATCTTCAGAGTTGCGTTTAATTATTTCCAATAAGTCCCATTTGAAATCAATAGTCTTCAGCATATAGGAACTAGCACAGGAAGTATCGAGCAGGTTGTGGTTATCAAGAGAAAGCCGAGCATAAAAATTCTGAATAATCATTTCCCGAGAGAGCTCGTGATTGGGGCATGAATATAACATTGACTTAAGCCTCCCCCAAGCTTGAGAGATGCTTTCTCCTTCGCGAGGCCAGAAATTATATATGTAATTACGATCACGATGAAAAAAATGCATAGGATAGAACTTCTGGTGAAATTCCAACTTGAGTCGCTTATAATTCCAAAATCTCGTATCATCACATAGCCTATACCATGTCATTGCATCTCCCTTCAAAGATAAAGGGAAGACCTTCCTTTTGACAACATCATCGGGAATACCTGCAAGCTTAAATAATCCACAAACTTCATCCACAAAGATAAGGTGTAAGTCCGGATGCAATGTTCCGTCTCCTGCAAAAGGATTAGCTAGCAGTTTTTCTATCATACCCGAAGGAATCTAAAAGTGAATATTTTCATAAGGTTCAGTAGGTTGAGGAGAATCTCTTTGCTCTTCTGGTTGGGGTGAAGATACCCCAAACAAGCCCCTCAAAGGATTAGTTTCCATAGTGACAAGTAACAGAAAATTTCAGCACACTATATAAATGTTTCCTTACCAAGTTCCACTCACCAAAAGCGCTACACTACCCGGCAACGGCACCATAAAAGAGTCTTGATGACCCACAAGTGTAGGGGATCTATCGTAGTCCTTTCGATAAGTAAGAGTGTCGAACCCAACAAGGATCAGAAGGAAATGGTAAGCGGTTTTCAGTAAGGTTTTCTCTGCAAGCACTGAAATAGTAGGTGATAGATAGTTTTGTGATAAGATAAATAGTAACGAGCAAAAAGTAAATAAAGTGCATCAAGGTGGCCCAATCCTTTATGTAGCAAAGGATAAGCCTGGACAAATTCCAATAATGAGGAAGGAGCTCCCGAGGACACATTGGGAATTATCGTCAAGCTAGTTTTCATCACGTTCGTAAGATTCGCATTCGGTACTTTGATAATTTGATATGTGGGTGCACCGGCACTTGGGTACTGCCCTAACTTGGACAAGCATCCCACTTATGATTCACCCCTATTGGAAGCATCCGCAACTACAAAAAGGAGTATTAAGGTAAACCTAACCACATCATTAAACATATGGGTCCATATCAACCCCTAACGAAGCAACGCATAAACTAGGGTTTAAGCTTCTGTCACTCTAGCAACCCACCATCTACTTATTACTTCCCTACGCCTTCCTCTAGGCCCAAATAATGGTGAAGTGTCATGTAGTCGACGTTCACATAACACCACTAGAGGAAAGACAACATACATCTCATCAAAATATCGAACGAATACCAAATTCACATGACTACTAATAGCAAGACTTCACCCATGTCCTCAGGAACAAACAAAACTACTCACAAAGCATATTCATGTTCATAATCTGAGGAGTAATAATATGCATAAAGGATCTGAACATATGATCTTCCACCAAGTAAACCAATTAGCATCAACTACAAGGAGTAATCAACACTACTAGCAACCCACAGGTACCAATTTGTGGTTTTGATACAACAGATGAACTAGGGTTTTGAGAGGAGATGGTGCTAGTGACGATGTTGATGGAGATTGACCCCCTCCCGATTAGAGGATCGTTGGTGATGACGTTGGTGATGATGTTGGTGATGATTTCCCCCTCTCGGAGGGAAGTGTCCCCGGCAGAACAGCTCTGCCAGAGCCCTAGATTGGTTCCGCCAAGGTTCCGCCTCGTGGCGGCGGAGTTTCGTCCCGTAAGCTTGCCCACGATTTTTTCCAGGGCAAGAGTGATGCTATAGGAGAAGATGGACGCCGGAGGCCCACCAGGGGGCCCAGGAGATAGGGGGCCACGCCCTACAGGGCGGGGCGCCCCCTGTCTCCTGGATAGGGTGTGGGCCCCCTAGCCTATTTCTTTCGCTCATAAATTCTTAATAAATCCAAAAAGTTGTTTCATGGAGTTTCAGGACTTTTGGAGTTGTGCAGAATTCCAACGTTTGCTCCTTTTCCAGCTAGAATTCCAGCTGCCGGCATTCCCCCTCTTCATGGTAAACCTTGTAAAATAAGAGAGAATAGCCATAAGTATTGAGATATAATGTGTAATGACAGCCCATAATGCAATAAATATTGATATAAAAGCATGATGCAAAATGGACGTATCAGAGAGCTACCTGTTGTGCTTGTCGATTCCCTCTAAAATAAAACGAAATACAGGAAAAGGTTCAAGCAGCACCATGCTAGGCTATCGGATACAGCTGCGGTTGAAGACGATGAGGATCCAAGCAGTTAGTCTATCAGTGTGGTTCATTCTTACATGTGGAGTGTACACTTGGCTATAAAGCGATAGAGTAGGCTGTGGTTGGGTTTTAGTCCCGAAGAAGGTTTCCTAGCTGTGTTCTTAGTCCATTGCGGGTGAGTCAAGTTGTAAAACTTCAATAATATTGGTTACAATACATTGCTTGAAATAAATTTGGTCTCTACGGGAGCTCGTAGAAATCTATATTTGATTTTTACAACCATGTGACAATAACAGTGCCTAGGCAAGGTTCGGACCAATTATAGTGCATGGGCAACCCTAGAAGAATAATGGATTATGATATGTTTATTTTCATAGGAGAGAAAAAGGTACGAGCATGAGCATAGCCTCACAACAGAAGGAAACATACTGCATGAATCAACACGCAATCCCAACTATCCCAGAAAATGGCACAACCGATGTCTCGTAGGCAGGCCGCAAAGCCAATAAAAGAGAGCATAGGATAACAAGAGTAAAGCATGTACCATAGGGGGCCTTTGCAGGTGTTGCAATGACCATGGTGTGGCATGGTAGGGCATGCACTGAATTGAAGGGATCTCCGGGTTTGCACGCACCTTCAGCAGCACAGTGGGGTGGCCATGGTACATCCATCCTGCCTCAGGGAATCACATAGCATGTTGTGTCATAACCCTGCAAAAAAGAGGGAAAATTACTACTTGTACTCACATTCTCAACTGTGTTCAGCTAACAAACGCTGCACATAACTAAACACGGAAGATCTTCTATTGCAACATATTCAAGAGTTGAATGCACATTCCTTTCTATCTGCTTTCTGTGAGGACCATTACTCGGTCTTTAACAAGGCTAAAACATCATAATAAGAATTTACACTAATCTTAAAATGGTGGATATCCCATGTGAATCTAAAACAATTATAAAGCAAATGCCAAGTCTGTTGATCCCAGGGCAGCAATTGCATAATTGGCAGTGAGCATCATAAATATTGAGCAATATAAGCTATGAATTGTCTATAGAACATTTCAGAATTAATAGATTTTCATCTCTCCTGATCTCCAAATCCAATGACTGACCTGATGTCTACTACGCAACTTTATTCTTGTAGACACGTGTTGGGCCTCCAAGCACAGAGTTTTGTAGGACAGTAGCAATTTTCCCTCAAGTAGATGACCTAAGGTTTATCAATCCATGGGAGGTGTAGGATGAAGATGGTCTCTCCCAAACAACCCTCCAACCAAATAATAAAAAGTCTCTTGTGTCTCGAACACACCCAAATACAATGGTAAGTTGTATAGGTGCACTAGTTCAGCGAAGAGATGGTAAAACAAGTGTAGTATGGATAGTAGATGTTGGTTTTTGTAATCTGAAATTATAAAAACAGCAAGGTAACCAATAGTAAACGGGCGCAAAAACGGTATTGCAATGCTTAGAAACAAGGCCTAGGGTTCGTACTTTCGCTAGTGTGATCTCCCAACAATGTTGTGTGATCTTCCAACAATATTGACATAGTTGAATCATATGCAAATCCCTCAAGTGTGGTGTAGAGATCACTCCAAAATTACTTGTTGTATAGAAATTGTTGTCGGACATGAAACCACCACAAAGCTATTCTCTAGAATAACACCTTAAGATGCAAATCAACCAAAGCCCTAATGTCACCTAGATATTCCAATGTCATCGCAAATATCAGTGGGTTTGGTTATACGATAAGCATCACACAATTTTAGATTCATCTATTTGATTCCCAAGGAGTGCCCCAAAATATCTATTGGACAGTCAAGATGAGAACGCGTGCCAACCCCTATGCATATGCCCTAAAGTCACGGAACCCGCAAGTTAATCACAATAATATGCATCAAGTAACTCAATTAGATATCCCAATGTCACTACAGATATTCTCATGCAAAACACATATTAAGTGCTCTCAAATCCTTAAAGACTCAATCCGATAAGAAAACTTTGAAGGGAAAACTCAATTAATCAAGAAGATAGAGAGGGGGAAACTCCATAT
Source organism: Triticum dicoccoides (assembly GCF_002162155.2). Taxonomy (NCBI): domain Eukaryota; kingdom Viridiplantae; phylum Streptophyta; class Magnoliopsida; order Poales; family Poaceae; genus Triticum; species Triticum dicoccoides. The sequence goes on from NC_041393.1 coordinate 584,740,390, forward strand.
GATTCATCTATGTCAACATAGCTCGCGTTACATCAAGATCGTTCCATCTCAAGAAACGAGAGAGAGAGAGAGAAAGAGAGAGAGAGAGAGAGAAAGAGAGATACAACACATAGCTACTGGTACATACCCTCAGCCCCGAGGAAGGACTACCTCCTCCTCATCATGATGGCCGTCGGGATGATGAAGATGGCCACTGGTGATGATCCCTCCTCTGGCGGAGTGCCGGGGAAGGGCTCTATATTGAATCTTCTGGAACTAGCGGCGGCTAGAACAAAATTTTGTCGACTCCCCTAGGGTTTTTGAAATATTTAGGCATTTATAGAGCAAAGAGGCGGTGCGGGAGGCCACCGAGGTGGGCACAACCCACCTGGGCATGCCTGGGCCCCCAGGCGCAGCCTGGTGGGTTGTGCCCCCCCAGGGCACCCCCCCCCCCCCCAGGTGCTTCTCTGCCCCATTGGATGTCTTCTGGTCCAAAAAAATCTCCAAAAAGTTTCACTGCATTTGGACTCCATTTGATATTGATTTTCTGCGATGTAAAAACAAGCTAAAAACAGCAACTGGCACTAGGCACTATGTCAATAGGTTAGTCCCAAAAAATGATATAAATTTGCTATAAAATGATTGTAAAACATTCAAGAATGATAATATAACAGCATGGAACAATAAAAAATTATAGATAGGTTGGAGACGTATCATGACCTATCAGCCAAACTGAAAGAATAGAGTTTGAATGAAATATATAAGAATACATATGCAACAATCGAACATTCGTAGATCTTTCCTTGATGTGGATGAGGTCGGACGAATGGGACTGGCCGTCGAGGCTGGCCTGTTTCATCTGGTCACGTAATACCCCGCCAGCAGTGAGAACATGATTCATCTAGAGGCCCAACCACCTTGCCTTCGGACGAGATGCATGGCCAGATCAAGCTGCGGCCATGGCGAAGAGGTGAGTCTGAGGACGCGAACAACCACGTGGGGAGTGGGAAAGAGGTAGAGACTCACCTCGTGGCTATAGGCACCCGCATAGAGGAATGGGAGGTGGGATGATGCCGAATCTTCGCCGGCGGCTACGCAGGGAGGGCAGTCATCGTCCTCTCGTGTTCATCAGTGAAGAGGAGGTGCGAGAGCATGAGAGAATTAGGGTGGATGGAGGGAGGGGCTGAGACGCGCGGCAAGATCCTATCACGGGGATAAAACCCTACCGTTGGCGAGGGATCTTGCCACGGCCCCTCCCCGCCGGCGAGGATCTTGCCGGAACATCTTGTCGCGGCGAGGGAGTAAAACCCTAGCGAATAGGATAAAAATAAAACCGAAAATAGCCCTGCAATTCGTACCGAGAATACCCTCGAAATATTTAGGAAGAAAATTTTAATCAATTCGAAATATATTTTTTCTCCCGAAAATGCCCCTCGGGTGATATAATACATGTGACATCAGCGTATTGCAACGGATCTGGACCGTCGAATTCGCTCCGACGGACGGTCCATATCGACCGGATGCACTGTAAAATGACTCAAAATAAAGTCAGTGCTTCCCAAGTAGGTTGGCCACAAGACAAGTGTTAGGGGTGCAAAACATGGGAGCCGTGTCGAGCAAAAATAAAGTCAGCGCTTCCAAAGTCGGTGTTTAGGGGCACTAAGCAAAACATGGGAGCCGTGTCGAGCAAAAATAAAGGCAAACGAAAATCCATCAAGGCCATATGTGCTTTTGGTACAAGTGGCAAGTCGGGCTAAAAGTATATAGAACAACACTTTACCATACCCTCTCCCTTGCTTGGTATAGCGAGTTCTACAAGGAGATAGAGTGGGGTTAAAGGGGTTGGATTCACTTCTATTTGACTCTCTGTTCTTTTTTTTCTAAACTCTCCAACCTCTTTATTTACTCTGCGGTATAAGAGGTACCAATGCGCTTGGGGCCTCATCAAACCATGTGCTAGGGGGAGAGAATCTAGCGAATCTTGCTAACTCATGAGCAACCGAATTTGCTTCATGGAGGCAATGCTCGAATCGGACTTGACCTAGAACGCGTGGCATGTGCTAACAATCATCAATCACTGCTGCAGTCGGGCAAGCAAATAAAGCACCATCTTGCATTGCTTGTATCACATCACTATTATTTGAGTTAATCACCAATCTTGAGCATGCAAAGCTTTGCGCCGGAAAGCAGTCAGATCAGTTATCTTGCCCGACCCTCGCGTCGCCCGACCCGGGCGACTCGGGGGAAACCAGTCGCCGCCGGCTCGCCACCCCTCCTCGCCCCTACCCCGCGTCGCCGTCGCCGGAGGGCCGGCCGGCGAAGCCGCGCCGGGTCCTGGGATGGCGGCGGCGGGGTTGTTCCCCCCCTCCCTTGCGCACCTGCCCTCTGACCCGCCACGCCCCCAGATCTGTTCCTGGCGGCGCCGGCGGCCCACACCGGCGGCGGAGGCGGCCTCCCCCAGCGGTCCCCCGGCGACCTCGTCCCCGACCTGCTACTGTTGCGGGTGGCCTTGCCCCGGCTCTTGGCGCGTCGTGCAATTCCGCCCCGATTGGATCTGGGGCCTCCCCCAGCTGGTTGTGGTGTTCCCCGGCCGTCCCGCCGTGGCAGCCAGGCGCGCCCTCCTTGCTGCGCGCCCTCCCCACCCCGTCCCCCCTCCACTCTTGCCGGCTTCGAGTCAGCCCCTCTTCAAAGGTGGCCTGGAGGCTCACGTTGTACCCGGCGGCCGCTACTTCCTGTAGCACACCGGCCGGGAATGGGGCTGCATGCGAACCTTCTTCATCATCCACTCACCCCGCAGGGGCGGCTTCGACCCGGCGGCCAAGGACCTGCGTCCCCTTCCTGCGTCCATGGTCGGCGGCGTGGCTTTGGATCCGGTGCAGTCCAGGAGCTGCGCTATCTCCGGCTCCTATGGCTCGCTGACTCCTTGGCATCTCCGCACCCAACTCCCTGCGGTGCCCTTGGTTGGCCGTCCATCCCGGTGCATCCTTGGGTCCGACGCGCTCTGGGAGCTGCGTCCCCTTCCAGCTCTTTTGGCCCGTTGGTGCCCCTGCTACTCCGGTCCTAGTGGCCGGATCTGTGCTCCCTTCCAGATCCCGGCTTGTCTGGGGCTCCGGCCACCGTCGCATCCACATTGCATCCCATTCCGCTCAGCCACGCAACCTTGTCCTCCTCCAAAGCTTGCACGTCCGGCGATGACTGGTGTCTTCTTTGGCATTGGGCGTGTCTCTCCTTCCTGCAGTCGCAGTTCCGGCCTATGCTTGACTTCCTCTTCTCCGACTTGTGCTCCGACGGCTTGGGATTGCTCAGAATTTGGCCAGGGAGCAATCCCTGCATCTTGTGCTGGCAACGGCGACACTCGCGGGTGCCGTTCCCTTCTTGGAGGCGTTGTTATGGCCATTATCTGTGCCCCTCTTCGAGCATCAGGGGAAACCCTAGGTCCGGTATTCCGGACCGGACGATGACGGCGTCTTGGTGTCATTCTCCTTCGTGAAGGCGTTGTCTTGTTTGCTCGCGGCGTCCTCGGTGCTGTCTTTGGAGATGTCGGTCGTCTAGTTGTTGGTTGGATTGCTTCTTCGGTCGGAGAGTTTAGCTGTGTTTTTTATGTTGGGGTCGAATTTCTCATGTTTCTCTGTTCCGTGCACCATGTTCACGCCTCTTGCGTCCGTGTCATGTGTTGTACCATTTTATGTACTCATTCTAACTCCTTCTATCAATGAAATGATACGCAAGCTTTGCGTATTCGCGAAAAAAAAAAGCTTTGCGCCAGATTGAGTCCAAACTGGAGTGCAAGGGCTTCGGCCATTAAGGCATCCATGCATTCACCTGCTACATTATTTCTTGTCCCCAAAAAGTTTGCAAAACTATCCCGAAGTACAGCACCCACTATGCCTTGCAGAGAGTCCGGGTCAAAGCCCGCATCAACATTAAGCTTTACTGTCCCGGCAGGCGGACACACCCAAGGGTTTCTCTGAATTTTTGCTTTTGGCTTAGAGGCTGCAAAGCCCGCATCAACAATTTTTGCTTTTGACTCTGTGTCTTGATTAGCCAGGTTCATTATGCTACCATAAATTTTTACTTTTAACCAAACAAAAAATAGATAATTGTCGGCAAGGTGCAGCGCGAGGCGGTGTGGTGGCCGCCGGTGCGAGGCAGTGTGGTGGCAGGCGGGGGCACGGGGGCGAGATGGTGTGATGGTGGGCGGCGCGGCAGCGAGGCGGCAGGCAGCGCCGGCGCTTATGGGAAGTTGGGCAAAAAATGTTTCTACACGGTTCCGTAAAGTGACCATAATTTGATGGGAAAATGATCTTTCTCGTAAATGTGCGGAAAGAAAGGGCCTAGTTTATCGAATCTTCTAAAATTACAGACGATTTAGGCCTTGTACAATGGGAGGTGCTTAGGGGAGGTGCTTAGAAAAATAAATCAGGTTTTTTTAAGCATCGGTGCTTATTTATACAGGATAGACGCTTAACTAAACACCTCTCCTGTAGAAATAGGCACCGGTGCTTCAGAAAAACTCGATTTATTTTTTTAAGCATCTCTCTAAGCACCTTCCATTGCACAAGGCCTAAGGAAACTGTTGAAGAGATCTTTTACCTTAATTTTCTATAAATGATAGTACGGGAGCTGTCAGTGATGCACCCGTCCGAGCAGCGGCGCTCCCGTCCGGGAGGGACCAATCGCGGTCATTACAACCATCCGGGGCACGCGCCAGACACGTCCCGCCACGTTCAAGGCGCGCGCGTGGCGTAACCATGTCGACACTCGACACCGCGGCAGTACGGGACGCAGCGCCAGTACGCAGTGTGATTAAGATATGCGCAGCCGGAATCCTTCCTCGAGATCGTGTGGTAATGACTTTGATATGCGGTAATATAGTAATGCCGCAACAACTATACTAGTAGCATAGACAAATCTTAATGGACCAAACAAGTTGCAGCAGCAGCTAATCACAGGAGAGATCCGATAGTGCAGATTAAGTACACCTCTTACTCTCTTATAGTATATATGGACAATTAGGCTAGCAGTGTCGAATTTCACGAGCAACCTGTAATTAGAACAAGCATGAGTATATATGTACGGCCTAAAATCATTTTCTTGGTGTTTTATCTTTAGTGGCGACCATTACCCCAATTTGCCACTGGTAACTCGTTTGGGAATCTTGTGAGGCCTCCATCTCGACCTAAAGATGCAGGCATACGCGTCCGTGCCGTCCGTATCCGTTCACACAGCCAAAAATGCACTAATCTTTGTTGTTTTAATAATCATGCTTTTTCTAATTATGATTCCGTGGACAGACGCGGACATGCCGACGCTGTCCAGTTGCATCCCTCGACTTCCAAACCCACGTCGCTCTTTTCACTTGGCCATAAAGTCTCTACATCACTGAGCTGAAAGGTGTATAAGAGCATCTATAGTCGGATGTCTTAAACCCTTTCTCATACGCTTGCGACCTGATTAGAAGGGAAAAAGTGACCCAACCGAATCCCACATTATTCCTATATGTCTGGGCTGTCCACGAATCATCGTATTAAGGACAAATATTGAGAGGACATGAGGGCTCGCGGACGCGCCCAGACGAGCCAGGTCAGTCCCCCATGTAGGATGCGGGCCCACCGCGGACCATCTTTCTCTTTATTTATTCATTCTTTTTTTCTCTATCTTCATCTCCATCAATTACGTGCAAGTGCCGATCATATGAGGAAAAAAATGAGAAGTGTGGCTGCGTGAATGGACAAATAAGGGCTCAAAACGGACACTCCCGATCACTGACCGGGTGCGTCCACGGACGTTTAGGGACTCATATTTGCTAAGTCCGGCTGTAGACGCTCTAAGTTCGCGAAGGTGTCCCTAGACCCAAATCTCTCGCGTACATCAATTCTGTTCATGTATGGCCCTATCACACTTCAGTTATGACATGCCTTTAGTTTTGCAATGTTCAACGCAAATCTCAAAAGTTTGATATAATTAGTGACCAACAACCGAAATTGAATAGCGTAATTTTGCATGCATATATAGTTACATACACATATTTTGTTAGTTAAATTGTGGTCAAAATTAAGTTAGGCTTAATCCTTTTTTATCGTCTATAATTAAGTTAGGCTGCCTTATTACAAACTTAGAAGGAGAGAGTAAGATTTACGTTTCTTTATTACATGTGGACTTAGACATATTTAGCTAAATGAATTATGTGCGGTCGTATGTGACACTGACGCATGTGATGACATCAATCATTTGCATATAGATATAACTAGGATGTTACCACCTAATTGTCCCAAGCTAACTCCATCAAACATATCAATAGAGAACAATTAGGGACCTCTCTAACCCGTTCGGGAAGATTCACACAGAATAATGCCTCAATGCCATATATAGCCCGTAGGGAGCTTGCTAGCTAATACTAGGCGTGATTAGGTTCCCTCTCTATCCTCTCCACAAAAAGTTCAATTGATCTGCAGCAAGTAATGGAGCATCAACTATTCGACGACGCCGTCCCGAGCAGCATGATCTGGCCGTTAGAGGCAGACAACGGTTTCACCGACGAGCTGCCGTCTTTGCAGTTACCGGACGTGGACCTTGACTTCGACATCCACGAGTTCTCCGCACCGGCAACGGCACCGGCGAAAGCGGCCTCCTCGGGTGGCTCCGGATTGGTTGGTTCCGGTTCAGGATCGCATAAGAAGCTCAGCCACAACGCGTACGAGCGCGACCGGCGGACGCAGCTCAATCAGCTCTACTCGACTCTCCGTTCTCTCATCCCCAACGCAGATCACACAGTAAATCATTCCCTCACTCATTGATGCGAGCTAATTTGGAGGTGTGCTAGTAGCCCTCAACGATTAAGATGAAATATTTACATATTATGACCGATGTGTATCTCCCCATCTCGTGAGGCATGCAGAAGAAGCTGAGCATTCCGACGACGGTGTGTCAGGTCCTCGACTACATACCCAAGCTGCAGAAGCAGGTCGAGGATCTCAAGAAGAAGAAACAGGAGCTCAGTACAGCCAAATGCAGAGAAAGACTGCAGCGCGTCAAGGACAACACATGCCGTATTGTTTCTGCCACTCCTCTCGATGGCAACGAAATCATGGTCCAGGTTAGCCTGCTGAGCAACATGGGTGCAAGTCTTCCTCTATCCAAGTGCATAAACGTATTTGAGAACAAAGGGCTTCACCTCATCAGTTCATCGACTTTCTCCACCGAGGTCAATAGAACATTTTACAGCTTCCACTTTGAGGTACGTTTTTACATGCGCCCTTAATTTCCTGTTCGTGCTGTACTAACACGGTATTTTAGACATTGGCACGTTCATAAAGTTGTAAACTTAACCTTTATTTTTGTATACGAATATAGATGATGTTTGCTAAAAGACAACAAGAAAATGTGAAACATTTTTACAAAAATCTAGGATTTTAATAGGACATGAACATCAGCTCCATAGCACCGCGAACCCCCTTGCAATTTGCATGCATGCAGATCAGGAGGAGACAACCTGGTGTCATCGAGATTCTATTGAATCTTGAAACTCTAAAATGTTTTAATTATCAACTGCAAACCCAATTTACGACAAGTCTTGACTGTTGGCTCTTGTCTCGACGAGAGCTTAGATACAATATCCCATATATGTGTATGTTTCAACAACAAAAATCCACCATTTCGTCATCCAGTGGTTTATGGAGTTGGCATTGTGTTGGTACCACATTACCATGTGACAACTTGTTAAAAAAGGCTGGTGACTAGTGTGTCATTACTTGCTAATGAAAGATTCTAAAAATGTGTTAAAGCATAAGTTAGAACCTAAAGATTTATAAAGTAGCGGATGTATTGGTACCAAAGGTACCACGTGGTAACTTGTCAGAGAATAGGATGGCGACTAGGGTGTTATTACATGGTAACAAAAGAGTTGAAACTTTTTTTTTGTCGAAATATTACCAAGTGAGATCTAGTTTTGAAAGCTTCCGTCGATATGGAGATAACCATGAACGCATGTTGTCAATGGGGTCCACAATTTGAGCTATATAACAATTTTTATCTCTGAAAAGTATATTTAGCATGTTGTTGTCATCACTTCTAAATTTTCTCTATGTGTATACAGCAACTTTATTTTTCCTCCTTATGAGCACATAATAATTTACCCCTTTTGCAAGCAATCTTTTAAAACTTCACATGGCTGATGAATGTGTGGCACTTTCGATGTAATTCGACCATTCTCTCCAGAAGTGATATTGATTCATTTTTTCCTCGATATTTTATTTATACAGTCAGATAACGAGGTGCGAGGGCACAACGCAAACTAAGCTGCAATTTACACCCCTAAATCAAATTTTGCAATGGTCTCTAGTGTTGGTCTATAACTATACGCCCATTTGCGTTCATAACTATACGCCATTCGCAAGGTTCTTGATTGCATGTGCATTTTGGACACCCTCGAGCCTTAGGTTCCATTAGTCAATGCTCATTTATGTGCTCATGCGTGGATACTCATGTTGGTGTCTAATAATCATCAACCATTTTCTCTATGTTATTGCCCCTAAGAAAATTTCTACGTTATTGATATTGTTGAATATCTATTGGGGACAAGATGGTAAGATGAGTATTTGTGTTGGCTATAATTTTTTAATGATGTTTCAATCTTTTATTCACCCTTGCACTAGATTAAAATGTTGGGAAAAGTAGTAGAAAACAAAAAAAATCGCCATACAAACACCCAGAAACAATATGAAGATGCATATCGGCTTTGGATCAATGATCATTACCAACTCTGGAGTGCAACAGAAGTAGATTAGTCGGTGTAGATCATACTTGGAGTCCCTCGAATGTCGATGATGATCCCGCGAACCGCCCTCAAACGATCCCTCGAACTGAAGAACAAAAGCACGACCTCTCTACTTGGTTGCAAGCGTACTGTCTTCGCGATCTGGTAGTGCTTCATCGTCCAGAGCTAACCGTCGCAGGAGAATTAGAAGGAGGGGATTAGAACCACACGGGGCCTCTAATTATGAGGATTAGTGGTGGTTAGGGCTAGCTCTAATTATTCAACTAGTACCAACTAAAACGAGCACTAGATCCACTAGAGGAAGCTCCAAAACTTGTGTATCCAATAGAGCAAAATCCCCAAGTATATATAGGTTGGAAGAGGAGGAGAGGTCAGCCACCAAGGGGGAAAACTCCCCCTTGGGGCGCCGGCCTAGGGAGTGGGAGTTGGACTCCCTCCCC
>NC_041393.1:584750011-584759660 GCF_002162155.2 Triticum dicoccoides
CACACACACACACAAAGAAAGGGGTGCCTTCCTACTTGGGCCCTTGTGGCCCAAGTTGCCTTCCATCTCTTTAAACATTTTCAGGGAATTATATATGTAATTTAACATCCCCAGAAACATTTTCCACCCATATATATTAATCGGTAATACCCGATATTCACGGAAACCCTTCCGGTGACCCCGAAACGCTTCCGGAACCTCTCTGAGTACTATTTCGGATATTAATGAAACAAGTTCACAAATATATTCTCATTACTCCCGCACTACTAACACTCAGCAGATCATGATTACCTTAAGCTTGTGACCCAGTAGGTTCGGTAAATCATAGACATGAACGAAACCCCTTCGTTCAATGACCGATAGCGAAACCATGGACATCCATATCAGTCCCTATGATTACATGAATGATATTCGAATGAACCTTTGGTTATCATGTGATGTTCTCTTTGCTTCGCGATACTTTACAAAACCCGGTGTGCATTGGTATCCTCCTAAGTCATCACCATGCTCAATATACCGTTGCTTCCTTTATCGGTTTTGTTCTTCTTTCTTGTAAATGTGTTCTGGCATTCCTGTGACGTAGTCACCTATGTCTGGACAGACGATGATGGATGTCATCACACAGAGAGGGCCCTAAGAATATCTCTCCATCATCGGAGGAGAAATCCCACTCTCAAGCTATCATGTCACTTGTCAAACTTTCCGATGAGCCTGAAAGTTGTCGTTATAATCACCTTGGTATAGATGACGTTTGAGCAACCCCAATTCCCACCGTCTAGTAGGAAGTGACCAAGACACTCTCATGGTATGAGGAACTAAAACATATGCTAACACTTTGTTTTATATCAAATGATTTCAGACGATACAATCACAAAGTATAACATACAAGTTTGGGTTGATTCAATTTGATTGTTCTTCTAACGTCACGCCCTTAATGTTGTTTTAGAACTATCGTTACAGTTAATAATATCCCAAGATTAGGAAAACGTGATCACCAACAACACTTGAGCCAGTCTTAGAGGCAAGACCGGGAACCTATTGTTTAACCATTTATCATTTCACACATGCATATGAGTTTTCCACTGAATCGCATATTCCAGGATCATAGCATTTATAGCATGAAATATAAACTCTTAGTTATGAATAATGGAAATATAATAATACAATATTATTGCATCTAGGACATATTTCCAACAGTCTCCCACTTGAACTAGAGTCAATAATTTAGCTACATAGTCTTTAAAACACCTATTTTATCTGGTGTTGCTCATGCTTTGCTTGTGGTAGAGACTTTGTCATTAGTTTTGACATATTCAAAACATTGTGATGTTTACGTTAGTCTTGTCTGATTTTAAGGATCTTAATCCATCTTGTTATGAGCTATAACATTTTATTCAAAATAAAATATTATTGAACTCATTGCACTTAAAATCTCATCAACCATATCAAGACTCTTCTTGGTTATATTCATATCATACTTTGGATCCACCCATTTATATCAAGACACTTCTTGATTATCCATATTCATAATATAATGTTGATGGGTTTACAAATTTTGTAACATCCAATTGTATCTAGACATTTCATGATTCAGACAATATTGAAACATCTAATGTTTTCAAAACACATATGACCATCATTATAGAATCAACAATATTGTTCAAAAATAATTCTAAGTAATTATCATAGCCCAATCATATCAATTATGAAGTTGATATTCATATATTCTTAATAATAAACTTTAACTTCATATTCTCAAAATAACACATTTAGTCTTTTGAGATCCTTGATATCTGTTACTAACACTTAGTAAAACTCTTTGGTCCATTTATATATATCATAACTATCAAAATGAATTTATTCATCTACCCTTGCTTATCAATTGATTCACATAAACATCGAGTTGTATGACATTGAGATAAAACATTTTTTTCTCTATTTAAACCTTTGTAAAAATATATAAGCTTTATGTTACCTCAATCAGACATTTTGATCTATCTTTATAGATTCTTTTATGCCCAATATTTTGCCTTACAATTTGAAGAAAACATGTTCCAAAACCATTTTGTTTGTGCTCTGAAGTTTTATATTATTTCCAATCCATAATATGTCATATACGTATGAGATCGGAAATACTATATAGCTCCCACTGAGTTTTATATATACACAAAGTACTTTTATCATTTTGACAAGATCAAAATCTCAATACATGATCACTTCTTATAATCTTCAAAAAACCTTTTTTTGAAGTTTGCACATTTATTGTTGTCTTGAGTATTTAAAAAAATCAGTCGGATCATTCATACATCCTTTCCTATTTAGGAAACTTGTTGTGATATCCATTTTATTTACTTCATACTCTTTGAAGTATCAACCAGTTCTAAACTTGTTATGTATGAAAATTAACAACTAAGTTCTAAACTTAATTGTATATGAATTTTAATACCGGTGTGCATGGCTATGCTCCATTCCTTTGAGCTGGGCATCGCCATCGCTTCCATGTAGTGTGCTAGTTCATCTTCTTCCAAGATGAATATCTCATTGCGAAATTTCAGAAAATTTCAACGGTATTTCTGATTGGCATAATCCTTTTACAACAACTTCTGGTTTGTTAATCCTGCTTATAATCGTTAGAGATTCAATAATCCTTTTCAAGTTGTAATGTCCTCCCACTTATTTCTTTGACAAGACAACCTTTTTCTTGAAAAAGTGTTCATCAGTAACAAACACTTTGCCTTTTGAACATTTCGATGAAAGGAACCCAAATCATGTTTTTTTAGATATCCTACAGTTCAACGTTTATCTGGTTTATGAACTCGTATTTCTATTAGCCAGACTAATATGCAGTGCTCTCTTAAGTGTATATCTTGTTGTTTCAATTATACCCCAAATTTTATAAAAGCATATTGGTAATAATTCCACAATTATTCGAGTGTTTTGCCAAACTTATGACTCAGATAATTTTCTTCAATGTTGAAGAATCTCTTTATATTTTGTCATAATAATCCTTATCTTCATTATAAAATATTTGAACTCTTCAAATAATATATTCTGAAATTCCTTTGAACTATTCAAATAGTTCGGATTTTATATTAAGTAAATCATATTTTCCTAGCCTTTAATTAAGCATAATTATCCACCTATTCATTAGACCTTATACATCACTATGTATTCTTTTATTTGATTTCTCAATCAAGATAGTCCAATACTTCGTCTATATGAAGATTATTTCCCGATATAACCAAGCAGTGCCATATTTAAGTGGGGCTCATCAGTCTTCTCAGGACGTTTAGCATTAATGTTATAAAATTTTCAAATCAAGATTCATGAATAAACCATCAAAATCTGAGGTTAATCCAAATATATTCTTATAAGCACTTCAACAACTATTGTTCAAATCTTTATAAGAATATCCATCACATAATCCAAAACATAATGTCATACACAACCCCGGAACGTAATAACTATTATTAGATCCTAAGATAAATCTTGAAGATAGACTCCATCAGTCTCGAGTAGCGATCCCATCACCATCCTTGACTATCATCACATCATTATTTCTTCTCAACTTGTGAGCTTTTTGTAGTCCCTGCATCGGATTGCAAATGAGAGCAATCGACTAGTATCAAATACTTGTGACATACAGAAACAAGTAAAACAACATTAACTTTGTATAACTTTTATACCTTTATAGGAAGAATCGTTCTTCTTATCCGCTAAGTCCTTCTTGCAGTTACGCTTCCAGTGACCCTTCTGTTTGCAGTAGAAACATTCAGTCTCTTTAGTGGCTCCTCCCTTGTTCTTCTTCTTAGAGACGGTCTTATCGGCACCAGTAGATTTCTTCTTGGACTTGCCCTTCTTCTTGAAACGGGTAGTCTTGTTGACCATCAACACTTCTTTGTTCTTCTACATCCTAGCTTCCGTTGTTTTGAGCATAGCAAACAACTCGTTTGCACTTTTCTCCATCTTGTTCATGTTGTAATTCATGATAAAACCATCGTAAGATGGGGGGAGTGAAGCAAGCACAATATATGTATGAAGTGTTGGAGGAATTCCAAATTCCGATGAAGCAAGTCTATCAACATAGCCAGCAAGTTTCACTATATGCTCACTCATTCAGGAACCCTCTTTCATCTTGCACTCAATTAGGGCCTTGGTTAATTCAAACCATTTGGTCCTTGTCTGTTTCTTGTACAGAAATTCCAGTGACCCAATTATAAATTGAGTGGTAGATCATTCAAAACACTTATGTTAGTTCAGGATCCATGCAAGTTAACATGAGACACTGGACTGCCTGATAGTCATCACTACGAGCAGCATAAGCAGCAACTTCTTCTGGTGGTGCATCCTTTGAGGGAGCATCACCCAGGGGCCGATCCAGCACGTACAACTTCTTAGAACTCCTAAGAACAAATCTCAGGTTCCAGATCCAATCCGCATAGTTTCCACCATTTGCAGCCAACTTTTCTTTCTCAAGCATAGGGGCTAAGTTGAACATATTGCGAGCCATTTAATCTACAATGATAAACACATAAATAATTTTAGACACAATTCATAATTAATATTGCACTAGTTTATTAAAACAAATTTTAATTTAAAATGCACTCCCACTCAAATTAATATCTCTCATAGTTAATAGTAAGTGATTCAAGATCCAAGTCTAGTTCTCAGCCATTGATGTGGACATAACTGATGATGAGAATTTTGACTAGTAAGCAAACTTTTGCCGATCATATATCCATATGACTCTTGTTCATCTTTCGATGCTTCGTGCTCCGAGCTTAGAAAGATTCTGCTAGAACTTCAAGACAACCGAGTGTTATCTGCACACAATGGACTAACAATCCTCGTCTTACACCTCACATCCCATTTGTACTCATGTGGACATGACGCACTCCGAAACGCCACGTGTTATAGAAGGTTGCAACAGTGGGAAGAGCACCTTTTAACTTGATATTTACTATGAGAGATCACCCTAATAATTGACTACTGCGCAATCAAAGGGTGTAACCAACAAAGGGATAAACATCTCAGGGAATTCATAATAGCATGATATGGTATAGCCCTGGGCGCCGGGAGTTCTCCATCATCGTCTTCAATCTATAGTAGAAACAATGTGAAGGCCAATATTTCTTTGCCGCGTGGAAACCATTTCAAAAAACATTGTCGCAGCGTCAATCTTGAAAAATGTTGTCGTGGCGGCCGTTTAAGAAAACATTCTCGTGGCACCAAAATCTGAAAAATTGTTGTGGCACGAAATTATAGCTCCTCGTCCCGCGCCTGGTACACTTTCTCTTTGTCGGGGTCCTCCGTGTACGTCTTGCCACCATCACTTGTAACCTATCTCTATGATATTTAAATTAAGTTGGCAATCTCGTGACTCGAGCCGTGACACGCATGCCACTTAACATTACAACATATAGCCATCTTATACATAAACTCATTATCATGACGAAGGATATACCACATCATATGCAAACCCTGCAAAACAAAGTTAGACAACCTCTAATCGGTTTGAATTTTTTTAATTATGTGCTTCTAGGGTTTCCGAATAAACCTAACTACTTACGTGCACATCATAAAGTGATAATCCTTGTTGTTAGATTAACTTTCAGGGTGTGTGAAACATGAGAATTAATTAAAAAACTCGTTCCCCCACACTAAAATTCATCTAATACGCGTGACCCCCTAGAAGGTCATCCCTCCTCATCGCCCTCTTGTGTACGCGATGGTTCACTATTCTTGATTGGTGAAGCCCAAGGAACTGTTAGCAGATCGTCGATAGCCAGAGCCGAACGATTGTTAGAACCTTGTAAACAGGGACACCATGCCGTCAATTAACTGAACCAAAGCAACACTCGAGAGAAGCATAGCAAGAACATCACCCTCACAATCACATGTGATCTAGATCAAAACTTGCATCTACTCATAGAACCGCTAGTGGTCCCACTATTGGGAAACATAGTAGAAAACAAAAAAATCTCCCTACAAACACCTAGGAACAATATGAAGATGCATATCGGGTTTGGATCAACGATCATTACCAACTCCGGAGTGTAGCAGAAGTAGACGAGTCGGTGTAGATCATACTTGGAGGCCCTCGAACATCGATGACAATCCCACGAACCGCCCTCGAACGATCCCTCGAACTGAACACCAAAAGCATGGCCTCTCTACTTGGTTGCAAGCGTATGGTCTTCGCGATTCGGCGGCGCTTTGCCGTCCATAGCTAATTGTTGCCAGAGAATTAGAGGAAGGGTCTTCTAATTAAGAGGATTATAGGTGTCTAGGGCTAGCTCTAATTAGTCAACTAGGACCAACTAAAACTAGAACTAGATCCACTAGTGGAAGCTCCAAAACTTGTGTATTCAATAGAGCAAAATCCCCTAGTATATATAGGTTGAAGGAGGAGGAGAGGGCAGCCACCAAGAGGAAAAGTCCCCTTTGGGGTGCAGGACTAGGGAGAGGGAGTTTGACTCCCTCCCCTTGTCCAATCCCCCCCCCCCCACCCACACACACAAAAGGAAAGGGGGTGCCTTCCTACTTGGGCCCTTGTGGCCCAAGTTGCCTTCCACCTCTTGGCCTTATTAGGTCCATTGATATTAAATTGAATATATATTTGTTCTAAACATTTTCAGGGCAAAACAATTTCACAAATATATTATCATTACTCCCGCACTACTAACACTCAGCAAATCATGATTACCTTAATCTTGTGGCCCCATAGGTTCGGTAAATCATAGACATGAACGAACCCCTTCGTTCAATGATCGATAGCGGAACCATGGACATCCATATTGGTCCCTACGGTTACATGAATGATATTCGAGTGAACCTTTGGTTATCATGTGATGTTCCCTTTGCTTTGCGATACTTTACAGAACCCGGTGTGCATTGGTATCTTCCTGAGTCATCACCATGCTCACTATACCGTTGCTCCCGTTACCGGTTTTGTTCTTCTTTCTCGTTAGTGTGTTCCGGCATCCTGTGATGTAGTCACCTATGTTTGGCCAAACGATGATGGGTGTCGTCACACTGAGAGGGCCCTAAGAATATCTCTCCATCCTCGGAGGAGCAAATCCCACTCTCGAGCTATCCAGTCACTTGTCAAACTCTCCGATGAGCCTGAAAGTTGTTCTTATGATCACCTTGTTACAGATGACGTTTGAGAAACTCCAAAGCCCACCGTCTGGTAGTAAGTGACCGAGACACTCTCATGGTCTGAGGAACTAAAACACATGCTAACACTCCATGTTATAACAAATGATTTCGGACGATATAATCACAAAGTATAACATACAAGTTTGGGTCAATTCAATATGATCGTTCTTTTAACGTCCTACCCTCAATATTGTTTTAGGACTATCGTTACACTTAACGATATCCTAAGATCTGGAAAGCGTGATCACCAACAACACTTGAGCCAGTCTTAGAGGCGAGACCGAGAACCTATTGTTTAACCATTTATCATTTCACACGTGCATATGAGTTTTCCACTGAATCGCATATTCCAGGATCATATCAGTTGTAGCATGAAATATAAACTCTTAGTTATGAATAATGGAAGTATAATAATACAATATTATTGCCTCTAGGGCATATTTCCAACATAAAATAGTTTTGCATGTAAGATATGTCCAAGTGCAACAACAATGATGATCTATGGGTTATGATCTTTTGGGGGATATGAAGATATATTTGTTATGACCTGCTTAGATACGACTATGAAGATGTAACATATGCTATCTAGGTAAGTACAATTATCTAGGTAAGTACAATTATCTAGATCTAATCGATGCGGTCTATTTAGAAATATTTATATAGATCCAAGCAATTTGATCTATTTAGGTATACTCTATGTAGATCTAATAGATGTGATATTGTAGGTGCAATTTTATATATCTAACATGTGTCATATGTTTATGTACTGTTATGTACATTTAACTGTCTGATCTCTTTAGGTACAACTATGAAGATCTAACATATGTGTTTTGTTTAGTTATGGATACATAGAACTAAAAGATATGATCCGTTTAGATAAGGTTATCTAGATCTAGCGAATACAATATGTTTAGACACAAATATGTCTAACAATGTGATCTACAAATAAAAATACGACCCACTAGATCAATATTATGAGAATTTGTAGCACATCACACAATTTGAACTATAACGAAAAACCGTCCATACTTCTCTTAGAAATGAGACTTGCATGACTTACAAAAAGTAGGTATACAAAAAGTACAATTAAGGAATTTTTAGTACTTTGAATACTCATATGATTAATATTAAGCAAATGATGAATCTGCCACTACCCACCTCGGATATCGAAGGTTGCCACTAAATTTGTCAAAATTGTTGATGTGCCACCAACTTGTGCGATGAAATTGGTCGGAAGGCCCTGTGCGACATTAGCCCAAGTTGCCACCAAGTCTTCCCTCCATCCTTGCAGTCTCCTTTGACCCATTTCCTCCTCCATGAGAGCCTTCACTTTGCAATTTGATCTGCTGGGACTTGACTTCCATCTTAAACACAAAACAATGGATTAACCTCTTCCCGCTAAAGACACAATGGATTGTGCTCTTGTTTGCTATGTGAGACTCATGTGCTTTGTGTGATTTTATATTCACAAATCCCAACATTTGATACATAACTTTAAAGTGTTAAGTTTTGACCAACCATTTATATCGTTTTAATAAATAAAATAATTGATGGATTAAGAAATATTTTTGTTTATAGGGAGATTAATGAAGATTGTAGCCTATTATACTTTATTTGAATTGGTAGAAAATTTTAGAAAAGAAAACACATTACTTGCACCCTTTAACCCTTGCCTTTTAGTGTGTCGCCAAACAGCCCACACAAGTGTGTATTGACATGGTTACATATACTAATATAAGTTGGATGCTCCCAAATCATTGTAAACCGTCAATCTTTTATGACCCAATGAATAGTGTTACCATTAGCTCTTACGAGGTAAGATGGTGTTAATTATGGTTAGGGACTATAGTGGACCTTTTATTTCTACAAACTAGGAAAGAGGTTATATTGTCCTCTAATCTTAAATAAATAATGAAAATTATTAAGATTCTAATTAATATTATTCTTGGGGTATCTATATTCCAATTTTGGCTTCAAAACTTTGTGTATGTGTGTGTGTGCGTGCACGTGTGTGTGTGTGCGCGCTAAACATGCATTCTGAGAGAGGGGTAGAGGGAGAGAAGGCATAAATTGTATTCAAGACACTGAGGATGCACACGGCCAAATTATTTCAAAAGGGAAAAAGAAAAATTGTGATCAAAAGAATAGTTGCAGCAAACAAGAGTATGGAAACCATAGGGTATGGGAATTTCAACAAAGGCACCTTCCAGGAAGGGAACGCCACGCAAAAACCACCATCGCTGGATCCATCCATTTACATGAAAACATCTGTTCTAGTGGAATAAATAGGTCGATGGCATTCTTTTAGAGATACACATGCATGGAGGATATCACATATGCATGTTTTATGTACATAATTGTACATTCAATATTAATCACATAAGTAATTTAGAGAAAATATATTCTACCTTTTGTACCATGCACATATGGAAAAAATGTAAATATGTGTAATTAAGTACAAAACATAAGCATTCACTTTTTTGTGTGT
>NC_041393.1:584759786-584767347 GCF_002162155.2 Triticum dicoccoides
TATGGAATATAAACCAGATGAGATTTTTCTTCCAACAATGTAGGGCGTGATAATAGGAAAGAAAAACCATACTTCAAGACATTATATGCACCTTGTGTTATATATTTAGTTGGAACAAACATCACAGTATATATGGAAGTTACTATTTGAAATGAGCTAGCATTAGAGCTGTCAAAACGTGTTGTCTATTCATCTTGTGCTTACTATGTTTTGTCAGTCCAATTTACCCCTGACTACCCACAACAAACTTATCCTTGATTTGTATATGCCTAGGATTAAAGTTTTCCCCTCCTAATAAGGTAAGTTGATCATAATTTTTTTGGAAATTGTATCAAGACCCTAAAAAGGAATGGGAAACATATATAAATACTAATTTGGATTTAATTGATTCATGTCTTCACACACAACACGTAAAAAAATGTAATCAGGTGTTCTCTCTCTCTCTCTCAAGAAAAAGTAACCCGATGTTAATTTAACTTGCATGTTTTGAAGTACATAAAATGGAATGTGCTTTTTTTTCATCAAGAACTAAGTTCACAATTTTTTTTCTTCTGAAAACTAGGGAAAACAGGGAACAATAAACAAGGAGTACTGCCCAGCATTCTTCTGTCACGAGCTGGAGAAAGCCTTCAGAGAAAAAGTAGGACCATATCTGGAGTAATGTGGGATTATATAATATTGTAATGAAGACTCCTTGTTTTTATTTACGTCACAATAAATGTACTAGTGATGCATGAAGTTTTTTTCCAAAAAAGACCTAAATCTATTATAGATGTTCAAATGAAGTACAAAATAGCCCAAACATAATAAAATTACATCGAGCAACCTAGATCACAAGAGATGGCATGGTATTATTGACGGGAGTCAGGAAGTCTTTATACACGTGTCTATAAGAATCGGGACTTCAGAGTCGCAATCGGCTCCATTGAACCCTTGAATCGATCTGGATGCCTCGAACCAAAAACTCGCCATGGCACACGCATGGTGAGCAACCCAAACCTCGCCGTCCAAAGAAGACAACAGTGTTTCTTGTGATATATATGATGAGATTGTGGTTATTGTACACAAGTGAAGTATTAAAATTCAAACTCTTTCCACACAGGTGAAGCTGCTTCTCCATCACACTCTCCAAGGCTACTCTTACAGCTAATTAATCAGCCATCGTAGCAAGCTACAAATGGAATTTGAAGTCATTTGTTCCATGTGATGCAATGGTCTCCTATAAATTACTCCCTCTGTACCATAATATATGTCGTTTTAGCAACGCTCAACTTTGAGCAGCTAAAACGACATATATTACGCTACGGAGGAAGTACTAAATATATGCTTCCCACTAATGGTATATCTCTTAACATGCAAACATGCCACCTCAATATGTAACCGTGCATGAGAAAAAAGAAACTCATCAACATGCAAACCATGTATGAGAACAGAGTAATCTCATATATGTTCATAAATGATGAATGAACAATGTAGATATTTGTTGATAACTGCTATTTGTACAATACCAAAGGACACGAATGAACATCAGCAAATCATCGTGACGTTTGCCAAAAGCAACTGCTAGCGGTTAGTATAGCATGGATTAAACCTGACTTAATTCACATAATAATTCTCAACACTCCCCTAACTACCGCCTATCCTTGTTATCATGTGAATTTTGCAAATCATGAAGTCGTGTCATACCGATTCCGTTAACATATTTCCGGAATGAATAAGTTGGTGAGGACTTTGTGAACAAACCACCAAGATAACTATATGGCCTTGTTCGAATTTTTTTATCTCCCCATATGTCTAAAGTTTTGGGGAAGAAAAATGCTTTCAGAGCAATATGCTTTATAATATTGCTATTTATAACTTGTTTGCATCCGTGTACACAAACAACATTATCTTCATAGATAATGGTGGGTGATTTCTACAAATCAATCCCACTTGAACATTCAACAATGTTCATCATTCCATGAAGTCATACACATTCACATGATGCTTCATACAAATCAGCGATTTAATAATGATTAGTGGATGCAGCCACTAAAATCTGCCTTATCAACTTTCAAGACAAGGTTTTTCCTCCATTCATGAAGACAGTGGAGGATGTGCCTCATGCCTTGTGGGGGGGGAGGCAATCCCGTCAATCCAAGTGTAGCGGCTCATCCTTCACACAACGCCCAATTTGGACGCCATGGTTGCGTGCCTGTGATGCCAGCTCCTCCTTGACATGGCGTTCGATCTAGACGCCGTTGCGGTTGCGCGAGGGGGCGGGCTCCTCCTTCACCCGCCGGAGAGGGAACGTCGGCTCCTGCTTCACGCGGTAGTGTGGCGAGGACGACAGCTCCTCCTTTATCTGGCGCGGTAGCGAGGGTGGCACCGGGCCACGCTTTTGGAGCAATCGCTCTGTCCTGACCTCCATATAATGGATAAATTCCTGGTCCGTCAGAGCGGCATCCACGAGCAGGCGCGGCCCCTGCCACAGCCGCTGCTCCTGCGGCGGCGCCTGGTCCTCCTTGTCATCATAGGAGATGATGATCTCCTCCTTGCCAGAGGAGTCGACCGTCGTGGATATCGAGGGGCCGGGAGAGCGAAGGACGGCGGCGCCATGAGCCGCTTGACAAAGAACTACCGCCGCTTCCGCCTGCCAACGCGAAGAACCATGAATTCGGCATTGTCAGAGCTAGAGAGGCTCGAGGAGGAGGAGGGGCTCAGAGAGGACGAGAAGGGGCTCGAAGAGGAGGAGGAACACAAAGAGGATGAAGTGTGAATGTGCATTGCGGGCGCACGGCTTAAATAGCCGCGGCCAGGCCATGCAAAGGGTCGGCCAGGCCGCTTCAATGCGGCGCGGCGGCCGGAGTTGGTTTCTCGGTACGTGGCATATGCATTAAGCGGCAACGCCCAAGAGCTCTTTGATGTTCCTTGGAAAAAGCAAACCAGAGGAGAAGCCGGGAAGGTTGGTCGTCTTAGGCCACCTTAAAAAAATGACATTAGAAACCCCCTAACCATCACTTACACTAGTAGAAAAGGGGGGCATCAATCCCGGTTCGTAAGGGCCTTTAGTCCCGGTTCTGGAACCGGGACTAAAGGTCGCGGCCACGTGGAGCTCCACCTTTAGTCCCGGTTGGTAACACCAATCGGGACTAAAGGAAATTTTATGATTTTTTATTATGATTTTTTTTGAATTTTTTTTATTTTCAAATTTCTGAATTATTTTAACCTCTAATCTCTAATCACCACCCCTCATCACTGCTCAATTTATCCTCTAATCTCTAATCACCCCTCATCATTCCTAATCATCTAACTTCCCGAACAGTCACCCATCCTCCCACTCCCCCAGCCTGAGCACGCTTAACTTCCGGGTTCTATTCTCCCTCGTTTCCAAGTCTGCACTTGTTATTTTGCTGACAATAGTAAGATGTCAATCCTATTAACCCTCAGGAATTTTGCGTGAGCATGAAGTGACACATTTCACTGTTTGAGTTTGAAACTATTGTTTTAAAAAACAATAATTATTTAGTAACACTAATATTTCTTGAATAATTAGTTTGATCATTGTTTGACCACAATTTGACCACAGTTTGACCAGATTTGACCAAAATTCAAAATAACTAAAATAATTATTTAGTAACACTAATATTCTAGAATAATTAGTTTGACCATTGTTTGACCACAGTTTGAATTTTTTTTCAATTTTTCCACTCTAGATCTTAAAAGCCCCGTAACTTTTTTTCTGTTAGGTTTTTGAGGATTCTAAAAATGTTTAACGGGGTTCCCCCCGTTAATTTTGGATGTAACTTTTCGAGTAGATGATTTTTCATATAAAAAACTTTTTCATCCGAGTCAGTATGCAAAAGTTTTGCCCATTTTACTAAATTCTGGAGAGATTTTGCAAATAAAGTCGAAATTCACATTTGCAAATTTTCCCAACAACTAGACCACATATCACATGGGAAACTTATTTTCTTTTATTTTTTGACATTTTCACCAGTTTCTTTTAGTTTTTCTAAAACTAAAAAGGCGATCCACAGGGGGGGGTTGAAAATGTGACCTTTAGTACCGGTTCGTGCCATGAACCGGTACTAATGCCTCAAATCCCATTAGTACCGGTTGGTGGCTCGAACTCCCGGTTGGTGCCACGAACCGGTACTAATGGGCATCGTACCCTTTAGTCCCGGTTCGTGGCACCAACCGGGACTAAAAGGTCCAGACGAACCGGGACAAATGACCCACGTGGCCCCTGGGCGCACGAACCGGGACTAATGTCCCCATTAGTCCCGGTTCTAGACTGAACCGGGACTAATGGGCTAACCCGGGGTGGACCAAAGCCCTCTTTTCTACTAGTGTTAGGCCAACAATATCCCTTGAATTCGCATTTAAAAGGAGTTTTTAATGTATAATTTTTATAGCATACTTATTATTTGGAGCATATCAATGGTCATGATAAACCTTAAAATACATACTAGGTCCTGTATATCTGGATGAAGAAAGTACATCATTGTTCAGAGCAACACTTAGAGCATCACCAATAGCAGCCCTGTTTTTGGCCACGAGGCGTTTTTAGTACACGAGGGGGGAGGGTTGGCCACCAACAACTCTACTCGCATATTTTTGCAAAAAAGAGAATTTGGGTAGCCCTAAAATACATCTCCAGGTCTTGCAAATATACTGCAGTTGGGCGGTTGCTGCAAAACCAAAACGGCCTCCAACCGCAACGCAGCCGCTTTCTTCCCCACCCAGTCACACACCCGCGCCACCGCTGGTCATAGATCCGTGGCTACCGGACCCTGCCACAGCTAGATCCACTCCCCCACTGCACCCCGCCGCCACCACCCATTCCTGCCGAAATCCGCTGGTGTTGCCGCTTTTCCGCCGAAATCCGTCGCGCCGCTGCCGCACCCGTGTCGGTTCTTCTCTGAGCCACCTCCCCGGGGCCGTCGCTTGCTTCCCTGGCACCGCCACCTCCTCACCATGCCACCGAAGAGCAAGAGTGCCGCCGTATTCAAAGGGGTGCGCTGGCAGCCATCCGGCAACTACGATGTCGAGTTTGAACACGCTAGCGAGAGGTATTGTCTCGGCACGTACTCGGCGGCCGACCTCGCTACCTGTGCATACAACATTGCCATGTGGAGGCTCGGCTCCCTGCTCAAAGCTTAATTTACCGTAGATTGAGTCTCGGGCGGGTGCGGAGCTCGTCAGCCCGCCGATGACAATCGACCCGAGCCCGATCAAGCCGGCTCCTCGCATTGTTGTCGTCGAGTAGGACAACATCCGAGAGAGCGATAGGAGACCATGGCGGCATTCGCTAGGGCGCATCCACACTATGTGCAAGCCGAGTTGGAGTTCTACTGGAAGAGGGACGCCTAGAAGCACAAGAACAACGATGAGGTAGAGCCTTTGTCATCACAGGGCAAGAAAAAGAAGAATGCAGGAGGCTCCAGAGTGGTCGACGTCGATTCCGACGATGAGAGTGATGGGTCAGATACTATCAAATGGGACAATTTTTAGTGTTCGTAGTAGTGCTTGTCGTAGTTTAAGTTGGTAGTTTATGTGGCATGTAGTACTTGAATTATGTTTGTAGTTTGCATGTTTAAAGTTGGGTCGAACTTTGTTTGAAATATGGAGTATGGTCGAAGTAGTTCAAATGTTAGTTAAAAATTTGAATTTGTTGATTTGGGTGCCCTATTTTACATGGCGGAGTAAAAAAACGTGTTTTCATGTTCAAAATCTTTTACTCCGCCATGTTTCTTGCGCCAAAAATAGGGCTGCTATTGAAGATGAAGGGAAAATATCCAGTGATACCAACACTCACATGCTTCCATGCTACAAACTTGGAAATTTCAAATTAACATTTCAAAAAATTATGAAACAAATCATGGATGTTCACAACACATATTTAGACAACCCCTAAAAAATGCAGATCAAAATTCAAAATACACATGGAGAACCAAAAAGACAAATTCAGATGTGAATAGTGTCATTCCAGCTTTTGTCTTCTTTTGACACTGTTCATGTCGGATTTCTCTTTTCTGTTTCTTGATGTATATTTCAATTTTGATCCAAGTTTTTTAGGGGTTATCTAAACATGTGCTTTGAACATCCATGTTTTTTTTAGAATTTTTTGCAATGTTTAAATTTGAAAATTTTAAATCGGTAGCATGGGAGCATTTGTGGGTTGGTATCACCTGATACTCCCCCCTGAAAATGCTCTAGCTACTACCACACTGAGTCGAATACAAATTTGCAACAACCTGGAAAGCTGATAAGACAAACAGCTCCATTTCATTACAGCCGGAGAACAGGAGGTAGAAGAAAGCAAAAGATGACAATTGTCAAAAACAAAAGCTGGTAAGACAAACAACTCCATTTCATTACAGCTGAAGAACAAGAGGTGGAAGAAAGCAAAAGATGACAATTGTCAAAAAAAAAAGAAGCTGATAAGACAAACAACTCCATTTCATTACAGCTGAAGAACAAGAGGTAGAAGAAAGCAAAAGATGACAATTGTCAAAAAAAAGTGACAAAAGATGACAGCACGAATCAAGCAAGCATGAGTTCCAAAACTTGTGGTGAGACGGGTTGGACCTACTATGGAAAGTGCGCTAGGTTCGCCTTAAAAAAGAGCAGTGCTACCCAGTCGACGATTTTCCGGCCGACTAATGCACGACAGTAGCTAATCACCCTTAGATTAAATTTCTCTGTAAATAAGGAACGTGAGATCCTACATCGTCCACATGCCATCCAAAAACCGTCCTGTGTGAAGCTATTCCTCTTAAAGGAAAGAAGGGTGCATGTCCACGAACAATGCTAGGTTCAGGGGTATTTTTTCACGGGATTAACGGACCGGCTAACGTGGGGGCATGTGATTGGAAGTTGGGGATGAGGCGGGCTCCACCCCACTGAAAATCAGGAGGTCAAAAGGTTAGTTAGTTGGAATTAAGGACAGCATAACCGCACCTAATCCTTGCTCTCACACCGATTTGCGTTTTTGGCCGTCCGTTTTTATGTACTAAACAATCTTGGCCGTTAGATCTCGTGCCAGCATGATTTTTTTCGCGAGATGGGCTGGCTGTCCTTAAGGGCAGCTATTCCTGTAGCTTTTTTGGCCCACTGTGGTTAATTGGGACGGTATTTGATTTTCTGGCCCATTTCCCGTGCTGACTCGCCGTTGCAAATCTCCACCTCGACGACTCCTCTCCTCGATCTCTCTCTTTCTGTCCGCCTATGTAGGGCTTGCGCCGGAGCTACGACGGGTTCTCACGCTGGGTAGGAGACCGCACGCGCTTGACCGCCGGCGGGGCTTGCGCCCGGGCCGGGATAGTTGACGCGGAGGGTGAAGGAATCCTTCCTCCTCCTGATCTCCCGTCCTCCATCGTTTTTGAATTGGGGATCTCACGTTCCATCCAAGCCCCACGGAAAAGCCTGGACACAGCCCGTTCCAAGCATCGGGTTTCGTCGATCGGTCGTCTCGCAGACCGCTCGCCGGCGTCTCCACCACCGCCATGTACAGCGCATCCGGCTCCAGAGCAGGGCTACACCGACCGAGGGCGAGATCGAGGAGCGTGTGAGGAGG
>NC_041393.1:584767762-584783511 GCF_002162155.2 Triticum dicoccoides
CATCATCGTGTCTGGCGAAGGGCATGGATCTAAGAATTGCTCATATCCTTCTTTTTGTGTATATCTGCATGTGCCAGTTACTACTTTTTCTATGTGGAACTGTTGGAGAGGAGGCCCATGATAGGTATTTGATAATACAATTCATGTGCAACTTTCTAATCTGATCTCCTCATTTAGTGTTTGAGGATAGTTCACACTTCACATTGATACATAATTGGTTTGGCGGCTCCTCGCATTGGTTGAGGATCTGGACAGCCTCCATTGCAGTCGGCTACCTGGGCTTCTCCTTGGTCAGGGAGCGTTGCTTGTGTGCAGGCTTTGTTGGCGGGGCCAAAAGCACGTGGCTGCCGCCTGCTTCGGCACTAGTGCCGCTAACAAAGCTGGCTTGGGGGACGATGGCGCTAACAGAGATGGCTTTTGCCGTTGTGTGGTGCAGAAATGGCAGCCGCGACTACCTTGGGTAGAGGCGAGGAGGGCTTGGGGTTGTGCCGGCGACCTGGCTTGTCTCGAGGGGATACGGCTAACGCGTCGAGATTCATGCTGTTGTCGAGCGCGTCATGGGATCTGAGCACCGCCGTCACCATACACTAGATCAACTAGGAGAAATACTATTCATACTTATTGCTGAATTTGTGTTTTGATGATTACTAAAGCCTACTGATTTCTTATGTACCACATTGCAATCTGCAACTCCTTTTTGTGTGTTTGTGTGTCCGCAGCAGCAGCAGCAGCAGCACATTACAAGTTTTTTTTACGTTTCTCCCTATTTTGTATTGTAGGTGTGATTTGGTTGTGGTAGTAAGGTTTTTATACGTTTCTCCCCATTTTGTATTGTAGGTGTGGTTTGGTTGTGGTAGCGAATGGGGGGAGGAGAAGACCGCCTCCGACCTGTTGAACCCCTTCGTGGTGACCTCAAGGCAAGCCAGGAGCAAATTGCCAAGGGAGGCTAAACCATCCTGCTCCAGCCGGATCTGAAGGTCGGCGCCCCATGGTTCACCTAGGGCATTGTCCTCAGGTTCGTCATCTACTTGCCGTCCGTCTCGTGCCTGTTTGCCAGTTGTCCACGACGATGACGGTGTTGGCTCATTGTAGTGGTTGCTTATTGTTGGCAGGTTCGTCCAGCACACCGGAGGTCTTGGAGTGGGTGATGACCATCGACTCTGATATACTGCAGCTTGAGGACACTATCACCATCCACAGAAATGAAATCTTGGATTGAAATTTGTAAGTGGAGGGTATATTCTAACCTGTAAAATAATGTGTACCTGATGAGAGAGTAATAATAGCAGAATGTTGATGTCTTTGTGTTTGGGGTTTGTTAGGCAGAAGGCCACGATGAGAAACTGGTGGACTCCTTGAAAGGTACAATACTATCGATTTTATTTCTGAATGTTGTGTTGCACAGTCACAATATCTATGAAAAAAAAATCTTCGGCAATGCTTATTCATAGTTGAAAATCCTCTTCTGATTATGCAATACATCCTGTAACTCCTCTGGACATTGATGTCAAATCCCCTTCTCCAAGGTAACTAGACAATCCTCATTCAAATTTGCAAGCTTTGTTTCTCTCAAGTCATCCACTCACCCCCTATGTGAATTTGCTCCTGAACTGATAGAGCCAGTTGCAGTAGTATTATCTTTATCTGATATGAGTGAAAGGGAATATTTATGGAGGAAATTAATTTTACACATCCTATAGATTAGCTTTATCTAAATCATGTGGTCCTTTTTCAGTTATGAGTTGCAGTAGTATTACATGAAGATTATAAATTAGGTACGGTTTTTTTGCTCTCTAATTCATGAGTATCTGGGTACAGACTTAGTATCTAATTTTACCATGTGATGGCACTGACACCATGTGGTGAATATGGTTGAACCTTACAAGCTGGCCTCAAGAACACAAAGATCTGTTCCATTTTATTTTCCCGGAGGTCATAAATACTTATTTTTCTTATTACAGTTCTGACTTCCGAGGTATGCAAACAAAGAAGAGCAGAAAGCAATGTTTGCTACAGATTCCTGTAATTGTCTTTCTGTAGAACGTTTAACCTTAGTATATAATTCCTAGAGATAAAAAAACTAATCGCCCTAGCTGGGTTTAGATTTAGGACATCATTTTTTGGGTTGTCGAACAAGGTTTCACAATAGTGGTAGTGATAGTTCAAACTTGAAATAACTTGATTGTTGCCGGATGAACGGATGTTATGTTTTCACATATGAACAAGTTTTATGTATGTAGATACTCATGCAATAAAATTTGATTGAATCTTTGTTGGAATTTATTTCAGTACTAATGCATAACTAAGTAACAATATCTAGCTTGAGCAGCTCAATTAGGACGCAATGGATACATGTTAGGTGTACTGCATATTACACATATCTTGCATTTATTTCAGTAGTCACTTTTGTTGTAATACTCTCTGTCTTTCATCTTATACATGATGTTACTTGATGTATCAATTAGCTTATCCTGACTGGGAAATTTTCTTTTCTGTATGCGACGCAGGTGGTTGCTGATTGGTTGACATTTCAATTTGGGCATTATTTAATTTGTGCAAGTGTAGCGACACCATTTTCCATGCTGGTTTGTTTTGATAAGCCTTTTCATGTACAAAATGAAATTGCTGGTCTGCCACTTCCTTGTATATAGGTTTCAGCATGGTTGCTCTTTAACAATACAAGTAAACAAAAAAGAGAAATATGATTACCACATATCCCGCTCGCATGGTAGTATTTAGCATATCTTTATTTGATATTGCAGCTAATTTAATTCTTGTTAGGACTCTTGTCCTATGAATATGACGCCCTCCACAAGAAATGCACAGGTTATATTTACCATCTAAATTGTTATGTATGTTGTTATACAAAGCCAATTTGTATATGTTACCTTGCTTTTACTGAGTATATGTGAGATTTCCTTGGATTACCTACTAATGTATTATTATGTTTAGGTAAATTCAATATATTTCATGTAGTCATATATTTATCAAAATTCATACCATTTCATTGTACAAATAGATGGGCGCAGCAACGCGCGCCATCAATGATCTAGTGATTAAGTAAAACCTCCGTAATCATCTGTGTGTGTAGGTTTATTCCATGTCCACCGGTTTTGATTGCCTTCGGCCGAAGTAGAAACAACTTTGCTACGGACCTGGCATCGGTTCTTTTCTCATGGCCAGGCCGCGTAGGGGCGCAGACCGATGGCGGCCGCTCGCCAGACGAGCACCAGATTGTCGTCCGGCAAATCCCGGGTGCATAAGAAAACATTGTTGCTCTGTTTGTAGTTTTTTTTTTTTTGAAAGTACACCAAAGACGTACCGTATTTTTATAGAAAAGAGCAAAGCGATGTACAAAAGATGCCTAAGAATAGATGCGTACATCTATTCTCGGCCACACCCATTTACAACCCACACCGATAATTCTAAGCCTTCTCTCTCACAAAACATGATAGCCCACTTACGCCTACACCGGCCATTCTCCACTCTTGCACCTCACTCAAAATCACATCCACCAACTCAAGAGGTGTCCTCTGTTGGCTTGTCCTGTTGAAAACCCGAGCATTCCTTTGTTTCCACAATGCCCACGCCACCGCAATCACAAAAGTGTCAAATCCATGTTTGTTGGCCCTCCCGAACCCTTCCTGGCACCCAACCACCAATCCAATATATTATCGTCTGCCCTGCCTCATGACGTCCATGTTTAGTGCCTGAAAACATTAGTGCTAGACTTCCCTCGCATACATGCATTGGACCAATATATGCCCGGAGTTGTCTTCTTCCTGCAGGCAAGTGTAGCAGGCGGAAGGCCGGTCTTGTTGAAGGAAATATGCCCTAGAGGCAATAATAAAGTTATTATTTATTTCCTTATATCATGATAAATGTTTATTATTCATGCTAGAATTGTATTAACCGGAAACATAATACATGTGTGAATACATAGACAAACAGAGTGTCACTAGTATGCCTCTACTTGACTAGCTCGTTAATCGAAGATGGTTATGTTTCCTAACCATAGACATGAGTTGTCATTTGATTAGCGGGATCATATCATTAGGAGAATGATGTGATTGACATGACCCATTCTGTTAGCCTAGGACTTGATCGTTTAGTATGTTGCTATTGCTTTCTTCATGACTTATACATGTTCCTGTAACTATGAGATTATGCAACTCCCGTTTACCGGAGGAACACTTTGGGTGCTACCAAACGTCACAACGTAACTGGGTGATTATAAAGGAGTACTACAGGTGTCTCCAAAGGTACATGTTGGGTTGGCGTATTTCGAGATGGTTTTGTCACTCCGATTGTCGGAGAGGTATCTCTGGGCCCTCTCGGTAATGCACATCACATAAGCCTTGCAAGCATTGCAACTAATGAGTTAGTTGCGAGATGATGTATTACGGAACGAGTAAAGAGACTTGCCGGTAACGAGATTGAACTAGGTATTGAGATACCGACGATCGAATCTCGGGCAAGTAACATACCGATGACAAAGGGAACAACGTATGTTGTTATGCGGTCTGACCGATAAAGATCTTCGTAGAATATGTAGGAGCCAATATGAGCATCCAGGTTCCGCTATTGGTTATTGACCGGAGACATGTCTCGGTCATGTCTACATTGTTCTCGAACCGTAGGGTCCGCACGCTTAAGGTTTCGATGACAGTTATATTATGAGTTTATGAGTTTTGATGTACCGAAGGAGTTTGGAGTCCCGGATGAGATCGGGGACATGACGAGGAGTCTCGAAATGGTCGAGACGTAAAGATCGATATATTGGATGACTATATTCGGAGTTCGGAAAGGTTCCGAGTGATTCGGGTATTTATCGGAGTACCGGAGAGTTACGGGAATACGGGGGAGAAGTATTGGGCCTTATTGGGCCTTACGGGAAAGAGAGAGGGGCTGCCTAGGGCAGGCCGCGCGCCCCCCCATGGCCTAGTCCGAATTGGACTAGGGGGAGGGGCCGCACCCCCTCCTTCCTTCCCTTCTCTCTTCCCCTTCCTTGTCTCCTACTCCTACTACATGGAAGGACTCCTAGTTGGACTAGGAAAGGGGGAATCCTACTCCCGGTGGGAGTAGGACTCCCCTAGGGCGCGCCATAGAGAGGGTCGGCCCTCCCCTCCTCCACTCCTTTATATACGGGGGCAGGGGGCACCCCATGGACACACAAGTTGATCTTCGTGATCGTTCCTTAGCCGTGTGCGGTGCCCCCCTCCACGATATTACACCTCGGTCATATTGTAGCGGTGCTTAGGCGAAGCCCTGCGACAGTTGAACATCAAGATCGTCACCATGCCGTCGTGCTGACGGAACTCCTCCCTGAAGCTTTGCTGGATCGGAGCTCGGGGTGCGTCATCGAGTTGTACGTGTGTCAAGAACTCGGAGGTGCCGGAGTAACGGTGCTTGGATCGGTTGGACCGGGAAGACGTACGACTACTTCCTCTACGTTGCATCAACGCTTCCGCTTCGGTCTACAAGGGTACGTAGACAACACTCTCCCCTCTCGTTGCTATGCATCACCATGATCTTGCGTGTGCGTAGGAAATTTTTTGAAATTACTACGTTCCCCAACAGTGGCATCAGAGCCTAGGTTTTATGCGTTGATGTTATATGCACGAGTAGAACACAAGTGAGTTGTGGGTGATACAAGTCATACTGCTTACCAGCATGTCATACTTTGGTTCGGCGGTATTGTTGGATGAAGCGGCCCGGACCGACATTACGCGTACGCTTACGCGAGACTGGTTCTACCGACGTGCTTTGCACACAGGTGGCTGGCGGGTGTCAGTTTCTCCAACTTTAGTTGAACCGAGTGTGGCTACGCCCGGTCCTTGCGAAGGTTAAAACAACACCAACTTGACGAACTATCGTTGTGGTTTTGATGCGTAGGTAAGAACGGTTCTTGCTCAACCCGTAGTAGCCACGTAAAATTTGCAAACAACAAAGTAGAGGACGTCTAACTTGTTTTTGCAGGGCATGTTGTGATGTGATATGGTCAAGAGGTGATGAGATATAAGTTGTTGTATGAGATTATCATGTTTTGTTGAAGTTATCGGCAACAGGCAGAAGCCCTATGGTTGTCTCTTTGTTGCATAAAGATGCAAGTGCCAAATAATTGCTTTACTTTATCGCTATGCGATAGCAATAGTTGCAAGAGCAATAGTTGGCGAGACGACCATGTGACGACACATTGATATAGATCAAGATGATGAAGATCATGGTGTCGTGCCGGTAACGATAGAGATCATGACAGTACTTTGGAGATGGAGATCAAAGGCGCAAGATGATCATGGCCATATCATGTCACATATTTTGATTGCATATGATGTTTATCTATTATACATCTTATTCTTGCTTTGATTGACGGTAGCATTTTAAGATGATCTCTCACTAATTATCAAGAAGTGTTCTCCCTGAGTATGCATCGTTGCCAAAGTTCGTCGTGCCCAGACACCACGTGATGATCGGGTGTGATAATCTCTACGTCCATCTACAACGGGTGCAAGCCAGTTTTGCACACGCGGAATACTCAGGTTAAACTTGACGAGCCTAGCATATGCAGATATGGCCTCGGAACACGGAGACCAAAAGGTCGAGCGTGAATCATATAGTAGATATGATCAACATAGTGATGTTCACCATTGAAAACTACTCCATCTCACGTGATGATCGGTTATGGTTTAGTTGATTTGGATCACGTGATCACTTAGATGACTAGAGAGATGTCTGTCTAAGTGGGAGTTCTTAAGTAATATGATTAATTGAACTTAAATTTATCATGAACTTAGTCCTGGTAGTATTTTTCAAATTATGTTATAGATCAATAGCTCGCGTTGTTGCTTTCATATGTTTATTTTAATATGTTCCTAGAGAAAATTGTGTTGAAAGATGTTAGTAGCAATGATGCGGATTGGATCCGTGATCTGAGGTTTATCCTCATTGCTGCACAGAAGAATTATGTCCTTAATGCACTGCTAGGTGACAGACCTATTGCAAGAGCAGATGCAGACGTTGTGAACGTTTGGCTAGCTCAATATGATGACTACTTGATAGTTTTGTGCACCATACTTAACGGCTTAGAATCGGGACTTCAAAGACGTTTTGAACGTCATGGACCATATGAGATGTTCCAGGAATTGAAGTTAATATTTCAAGCAAATACCCGAGTTGAGAGATATGAAGTCTCCAACAAGTTCTATAGCTAAAGGATGGAGGAGGATCGCTCAACTAGTAAGCAAGTGCTCAGATTGTCTGGGTACTACAATCGCTTGAATCAAGTGGGAGTTAATCTTCCAGATAAGATAGTGATTGATAGAATTCTCTAGTCACCATCACCAAGTTAGTAGAACTTCGTGATGAACTATAGTATGCAAAGGATGACGAAAACAATTCCCGAGCTCTTCGTGATGTTGAAATCGACGAAGGTAGAAATCAAGAAAGAGCATCAAGTGTTGATGATTGACAAGACCACTAGTTTCAAGAGAATGACAAAGGGAAAGAAAGGGAACTTCAAGTAGAATGACAAGCAAGTTGTCACTCCCGCGAAGAAGCCCAAAGCTGAACCTAAAGCCTGAAACTGAGTGCTTCTACTGCAAAGGAAATGGTCACTGGAAGTGGAACTACTCCAAATATTTGGTGGATAAGAAGGATGGCAAAGTGAACAAGGGTATATTTGATATACAGGGTATTGATGTGTGCTTTACTAGTGTTTATAGTAGCCCCTGAGTATTTGATACTTGTTCGGTTGCTAAGATTAGTAACTCGAAACAGGAGTTACAGAATAAACAAAGACTAGTTGAAGGGGAAGTGACGATGAGTGTTGGAAGTAGTTCCAAGATTGATATGATCATCATCGCACACTCCCTAAACTTTCGGGATAAGTGTTAAACCTAAATAAATGTTATTTAGCGTTTGCGTTGAGCATGAATATGATTTGATCATGTTTATTGCAATACGGTTATTCATTTAAAGTCAGAGAATAATTGTTGTTCTGTTTACATGAATAAAACCTTCAATGGTCATACACCCAATGAAAATAGTTTATTGGATCTCGATCGTAGTGATACACATATTCATAATATTGATGCCAAAAGATGCAAAGTTAATAATGATAGTGCAACTTATTTGTGGCACTGCCGTTTGGGTCATATCGGTGTAAAGCGCATGAAGAAACTCCATAAAGATGGATTTTCGGAATCACTTGGTTATGAATCGTTTGATGCTTGCGAACCGTGCCTTTTGGTCAAGATGACTAAAACTCCGTTCTTCGGAATAATGGAACGAGCAACAAACTTGTTGGAAATAATACATACTGATGTATGCAGACCAATGAGTATTAAGGCTCGTGGCGAGTATCGTTATTTTCTGACCTTCACAGATGATTTAAGCAGATATGGGTATATCTACTTGATGAAACATAAGTCTAAAATAGTTGAAAGGTTCAAAGAATTTCAGAGTGAAGTGGAAAATCATCGTAACAAGAAAATAAAGTTTCTGCGATCTGATCGTGGAGATGAATATTTGAGTTACGAGTTTGGTCTTCAACTAAAACAATGTGGAATAGTTTCACAGCTCACGCCACCTGGAACACCACAACGTTATGGTGTGTCCAAACGTCGTAACCGCACTTTATTGGATATGGTGCGATCTATGATGTCACTTATTGATTTACCATTGGTGTTTTGGGGTTATGCATTAGAGACAGCTGCATTCACGTTAAAAGGGCACCATCTAAATCCGTTGAGACGACACCAGATGAACTGTGGTTTAGCAAGAAACCCAAGTTGTCGTTTCTTAAAGTTTGGGGCTGTGATGCTTATGTAAAAAAAAAGTTTCATCCTGATAAGCTCAAACCCAAATCGGAGAAGTGCGTCTTCATAGAATACCCAAAGGAAACTGTTGGGCACACCTTCTATCACAGATCCGAAGGCAAGATATTCGTTGCTAAAAACGGATCCTTTCTAGAGAAGGAGTTTCTCTCGAAAGAAGTAAGTGGGAGGAAAGTAGAGCTTAATAAGGTAATTTGTACCTTCTCCCGAATTGGAAACTAGTTCATCACTGAAATCAGTTCCAGTGATGCCTACACCAATTAGTGAGGAAGCTAATGATGATGATCATGAAACTTCAAGATCAAGTTACTACCAAAATCCTGTAGGTCAACCAGAGTAAGATCCGCACCAGAGTGATACGGTAATCCTATTCTAGAAGTCATGTTACTAGACCATGATAAACCTACAAACTATGAGGAAGCGATGATGAGCCCAGATTCCGCGAAATGGCTTGAGGCCATAAAATCTGAGATATGATCCATGTATGAGAACAAAGTGTGGACTTTGGTGGAGTTGCCCGATGATCGGCAAGCCATATTGTATAAATGGATCTTCAAGAGGAAGACGGACGTTGATAGTAGTGTTACTATCTACAAAGCTCGACTTGACGCAAAAAGGTTTTTGAAAAGTTCAATGTGTTGACTACAATGAGATTTTCTCAACTGTAGCGATGCTTAAGTCTGTCCGAATCATGTTAGCAATTGCCGCATTTTACGAAATATGGCAAATGGATAACAAAACTGCAATCCTTAATGGATTTCTTAAAGAAGAGTTGTATATGATGCAACCAGAAGGTTTTGTCAATCCTAAAGGTGTTAACAAAATGTGCAAGCTCCAGCGATCCATCTATGGACTGGTGCAAGCATCTCGGAGTTGGAATATACGCTTTGATAAGTTGATCAAAGCATATAGTTTTCTACATACTTGCAGCGAAGCCTGTATTTACAAGAAAGTGAGTGGGAGCACTACAACATTTCTGATAAGTGTATGTGAATGACATATTGTTGATCGGAAATAATGTAGAATTATTCTGCAAAGCATAAAGGAGTGTTTGAAAGGAGTTTTTTCAAAGAAAGACCTCGGTGAAGTTGCTTACATATTGAGCATCAAGATCTATAGAGATAGATCAAGACGCTTGATAAGTTTCTCAATGAATACATACCTTGACAAGATTTTGAAGTAGTTTAAAATGGAACAGTCAAAGAAAGAGTTCTTGCCTGTGTTACAAGGTGTGAGATTGAGTAAGACTCAAAACCCGACCACGGCAGAAGATAGAAAGAGAATGAAAGTCATTCCCTATGCATCAGCCATAGGTTCTATAAAGTATGTCATGTTGTGTACCAGATCTATTGCATACCCTACCACTAAGCTTGGCAAGGGAGTGCAATAGTGATCTAGGAGTAGATCAATGGACAGCGGTCAAAATTATCCTTACTAGAATAAGGATATGTTTCTCGATTATGGAAGTGAAAAAAGGTTCATCGTAAAGGGTTACGTCGATGCAAGTTCTAACACTAATCTAGATGACTCTGAGTCTCAATCTGGATACATACTGAAAGTGGGAGCAATTAGCTAGAGTAGCTCCGTGCAGAGCATTATAGACATAGAAATTTGCAAAATACTTATGGCTCTAAATGTGACAGACCCGTTGACTAAAATTATCTCACAAGCAAAACATGATCACACCTTAGTACTCTTTGGGTGTTAATCACATAGCAATGTGAACTAGATTACTGACTCTAGTAAACCCTTTGGGTGTTGGTCACATGTCGATGTGAACTATCGGTGTTAACCACATATAGATGTGAACTATTGATGTTAAATCACATGGCGATGTGAACTAGATTATTGACTCTGGTGCAAGTGGGAGACTGAAGGAAATATGCCCTAAAGGCAATAATAAAGTTATTATTTATTTCCTTATATCATGATAAATGTTTATTATTCATGCTAGAATTGTATTAACCGGAAACATAATACATGTGTGAATACATAGACAAACAGAGTGTCACTAGTATGCCTCTACTTGACTAGCTCGTTAATCGAAGATGGTTATGTTTCCTAACCATAGACATGAGTTGTCATTTGATTAGCGGGATCACATCATTAGGAGAATGATGTGATTGACATGACCCATTCCGTTAGCCTAGCACTTGATCGTTTAGTATGTTGCTATTGCTTTCTTCATGACTTATACATGTTCCTGTAACTATGAGATTATGCAACTCCCGTTTACCGGAGGAACACTTTGGGTGCTACCAAACGTCACAACGTTACTGGGTGATTGTAAAGGGTGTCTCCAAAGGTACATGTTGGGTTGGCGTATTTCGAGATTAGGTTTTGTCACTCCGATTGTCGGAGAGGTATCTCTGGGCCCTCTCGGTAATGCACATCACATAAGCCTTGCAAGCATTGCAACTAATGAGTTAGTTGCGAGATGATGTATTACGGAACGAGTAAAGAGACTTGCCGGTAATGAGATTGAACTAGGTATTGAGATACCGACGATCGAATCTCGGGCAAGTAACATACCGATGACAAAGGGAACAACGTATGTTGTTATGCGGTCTGACCGATAAAGATCTTCGTAGAATAGTAGGAGCCAATATGAGCATCCAGGTTCCGCTATTGGTTATTGACCGGAGACATGTCTCGGTCATGTCTACATTGTTCTCGAACCGTAGGGTCCGCACGCTTAAGGTTTCGATGACAGTTATATTATGAGTTTATGAGTTTTGATGTACCGAAGGAGTTCGGAGTCCCGGATGAGATCGGGGACATGACGAGGAGTCTCGAAATGGTCGAGACGTAAAGATCGATATATTGGACGACTATATTCGGAGTTCGGAAAGGTTCTGAGTGATTCGGGTATTTATCGGAGTACCGGAGAATTACGGGAATACGGGGGAGAAGTATTGGTCCTTATTGGGCCTTACGGGAAAGAGAGAGGGGCTGCCTAGGGCAGGCCGCGCGCCCCCCCATGGCCTAGTCCGAATTGGACTAGGGGGAGGGGCCGCACCCCCTCCTTCCTTCCCTTCTCTCTTCCCCTTCCTTGTCTCCTACTCCTACTACATGGAAGGACTCCTAGTTGGACTAGGAAAGGGGGAATCCTACTCCCGGTGGGAGTAGGACTCCCCTAGGGCGCGCCATAGAGAGGGCCGGCCCTCCCCTCCTCCACTCCTTTATATACGGGGGCAGGGGGCACCCCATGGACACACAAGTTGATCTTCGTGATCGTTCCTTAGCCGTGTGCGGTGCCCCCCTCCATGATATTACACCTCGGTCATATTGTAGCGGTGCTTAGGCGAAGCCCTGCGACAATTGAACATCAAGATCGTCACCACGCCGTCGTGCTGACGGAACTCCTCCCTGAAGCTTTGCTGGATCGGAGCTCGGAGTGCGTCATCGAGCTGTACGTGTGTCAAGAACTCGGAGGTGCCGGAGTAACGGTGCTTGGATCGGTTGGACCGGGAAGACGTACGACTACTTCCTCTACGTTGCGTCAACGCTTCCGCTTCGGTCTACGAGGGTACGTAGACAACACTCTCCCCTCTCGTTGCTATCCATCACCATGATCTTGCGTGTGCGTAGGAATTTTTTTGAAATTACTACGTTCCCCAACACTTGTAGCCCGTGCTTAGCTCTCTGGCTGCTCCGGTTCTAGTAACCAAGGAACTCGATCGTACGCTGGTCTCTGTACTCGACGTCATCGGGGTGGTTCCGGTGCAGCATCGCAGAGTCGAAGTGGAAGAGCACCCTGAAGTAGCCCGCCCGCGCGGCCACCGCGTCGGGGTGGTCGGCGACGAGGGGGCTCACCCTGCGGTAGTAGTACCGCTCGGCCCACGCGTGCTTGCCCTCTTTCAGCATGCGGCCATGCGCTCGAACTGGACGACGAAGAGTGCGGCGCACGCCATCGACGAGCGGCCCTTCAAAAAATGTTCTTGTTTTAAACTTTTGTTCATAAATTCAAAAAAAACATAATTTCAAAAATAGTTTACTTCTTTTCAATAACTTAGAATTTAAAATTTTCAAAAAATGTTCTGGAATTTCAAAAAGTGTTTCAGTTTTCAAATTTTGATCGCAAATTCAAACTATGTTAGTGGAATTTCAAAAATTGTCCATGTTTACAAAAAATTGTTTGTAGTTTTAAAACATGTTTGAGTTGTTAAAAATGTGTTCACAAATTTGGAAAATGTTCACGTTTAAAAAATATTCACATTTTACAAAATACAAAATGGCGTTCAATTTTATTTTTTACTATCGCAGCTCGTAGTTCTGATATACCATGTGCTGCCTATTTAGACATCGAAACTTAGCAACTTCAGTCTAGTGATGACGATCAACAAGGGGAGGTCCATGGTTAGGTCCATCGTGCACACATGACTTTTTTGGGGAATTTTCGCACTGTTTGCGCGATAACAGGCCACCCCAGATGGGTGAGCCCCTGTGCGGTGCGCGTCTGTTGGACGCAATGTATGGTAGATAGGGGGTCCCAATCCTTGCAAGGTCAGTCCCACATCCTCTCCTGGTGACAAGTGACACATTGCATGTGTCACACTTGTCATAAACTAGAAAGTTTTTGTGCTTTTTTTTCATTCATTTTTTCAAAACGTTTTTCTCTTGAACCGTGTGTCTATGTCTAGATCTCAAATCGTTTTCACCGTTGCATTTCTCCCGTCGAGATCTTGAAAACTAGATCTCATGTTAATAGGTTTGGCCGAACTTATTTCAAGAAAAACACAGAAAAACCGGAAAATTAAAAAAAATCAGAAAACGAAAACCAGGGAATAAACTAAAAATAAAAACTAAAGAGAAACGGGAAAACCAGAAATAAAAAACGGAAATCAGAAGTACATTCATGCTTTTCATTTTTTTGAAAGCACACATTCATAAGCACAATTGTGTTTTTCCATGAAGGACAATTGTGTATTTCACTTTCATAAGCACAATTGACTTTTTCACTTTTTCTGGAAGCCCAACTTGCACTTTTCGTGAAGCACAATTGTGTTTCTCACTTTCAGAACCACCTATTTGCTTCATGGTGAAGCACAATGCTTCACCGTGAAGCACGACTGTGTGTTTTTGCCACGATGTGCTTCACGCCAGAAAAAAAAAACAGGAAAAACCCAGTAAAATCCCAAAAAACAAAGATAAAAGATGATGCAAAAAAAATTGTGATCCTGCGGGTGTTGATGGCTGGGCGCACCATGCGGCATGCATCCACACGCCTTCGTGCATCCGTTGGGATCCCCTCGCAGGGGTACCCGATGTTTAGGTGCTAACACGCTTGAGGTGCCCCGTATGGTCACGGTTGTTGTGTATCGCCCATGCGAAACCTATGGCTATGATTGCTAGCATAAGTGTGGGGCCTGAACCAGCAACTGGTAAGGTTCCTAGCTCGTTTTGGAAACCTCGTAGAAGATCCTAAACCAATTTTTTACTGGTTGTCTAGTTTTCTTTTTCTTTTGTTCTTTTATGTTTCTCATTGTCATCGTTTTTGAAAAATGTTCTAATTTTAGAAATATGTACACACATTTTAAAAAGATTCAGGTTTTAAAAGGAGTCCAGAAATTCTTATTCAGAGGTCATGTGCCTCTACCGCCCTCGTACTTCCGGTGCTTGTATAACGATTGGGCTCACCTACTCCGACTGTTGTTCGGAGGTCCGACCCCGGAACCAAAAGAGAGTGTTGTATGAATAAAGAAAGACTGGTGGGCTAGAATAAGAGAGCTTTGCATGAATAAAGAAAGACTACTGGGCTCTTGTGGCTTGGTGGCTGGTATTTAATAGCCGGGGACAAGTTTGAAATCTATGGGACCTCATATACAACGCTTCAGCGAAATTAACGAAAAAGGGTTTCCTCGCTTTATATTCCAAAGTAACCGACACCGATACAAGGAACGCTGGCGCGAACAACACATCAAGCTCAAAAGAAAAAGAAGAAAAACAAATACCAACAACGGCAACTCGACAAAGCGCGGATGACCCGCCATCGCTACGCCTGCCAGAAACAAACCACCACAACCAGAGGCTCCGAACCACTGCGTACAAAGCAGCACCTCCAAGAAGGAAAGCGACACCGACGACGCTGCTGCCCGGACATGTCCTAGGGTTTCCCCGGCACGCGGAAGGAGGTGGGGGATGGATATCACCAACATCCTCCAAGAAGGAATGGTGGCACCCGCAGGTGTCAGTGTGTCACCGCATCGGAGCCGAAGACCGGCAAGGATCACTCCAACCCCACCGCCCAACGGATCGGAGCCGACTAGTCAGACCGCCGCCCACCACCAAGCGCCAACGCAGTAGCGCCTCCACCCACGTCGCCTCACTACGAACACCACCACGAGGCCAAGAGGACCGGAGAGAAGCGCACCACGGCGGGAGCAGCAACACCGACGTCGAGCGAGACGGAACCACCTCCACCGCCATCGTGCGGGAGGCCTGTGCCGCCGGCACCATCGCGGTAGCCGTCCGGACGCGGCAGCGGGGCATGTCGGGCTACCCCTGACCCAGCCATGCCCGAAGTGGGCATGTTAAGCCCCGTCGGCCACGATGCAGCAGTCCGGCGTCGGCGCCGCTAGCACCCAGCCGCTCGTCGCATCTCCCCAGCCTCCCAGAAGACACGCCGGAGACCATCCCCGCCGCCGGCCCGCCCAGGCCCAGATCTGGGCCGAGCGGACGACACCAGATCACGCCGCCGCGCCACCCTGCCGCCAATGGCGGCGCCCCCGCCCAGCTGCTCGTCTGCCGTGCGCCACGGAACCCCGCCGCCACGCCAGACCGCCGCCGCCTAAGTGCACCCTCGGAGCAGCTCCGCCCGCGCCGGAGGGTGATCGGGAGTGGAATGGCAAGGAGGCCGCCGCCACTAGCAGCCGTGGGGCCAAGCCGGCCACGGGCGCCGGCGACGGCGGCAGG
>NC_041393.1:584783919-584800515 GCF_002162155.2 Triticum dicoccoides
GGGGGGGGCGACCTCAAGTATAGTTTCTAGCGGGTATCCTTTGCCAAAATCCTATTTGAGATGTGTTTTGTCAAGTACTCAGAACTTCGCGTAGGGGCACCCACTACTGTGCGGGCAGTTTTCATTTTGTTTCCTTTTTTCTTTTTTTTGCTTTTTCGTTTATGTTTCTTTTTTTCAACTTTATTTTCTTTCTCAAAAAAATCATAAATTTTGAAAATGTTTGAATACTTTAAATGTCTTCAAAATTTTCAAAAAATGTTATTTTTTTAAATCATAATTTCATAAATTCTCAAAAATAAGGTTTAGAATTGAAAATTTTCTTAAATGTGAAAGTCAAAAATTCTCCCGTTTCAAAATTTGTTCATAAATTCCAAAAATGTTCATGCTTTCAAATTTTGTTTGAAAAATAATAAATTGTTTGTGCAATTTCAAAAAATCATTTGTTCAAAAAAAGTTCATAATTTTGATTTCAGGTTTCTAGAAAAAACACAAAAATTGATAAATGTAAGCGTTCCAAGAACATCCAATTTTCAAAAAAAAAAATTGCTCTTCGAAATTTCAAAAATATCTAAATATGTCGTAACTTATTGTTCTTATACCATGTGCCTCCTTATTTAGACAGCGGAACTTAGCAACTTCAGTGGCTAATGATGACGATCACCAGGAGGTCTGTGGTTCGATCTCTCGCGCACACTTGACTTCTTTTGGGATTTTTTACACTGTTTGCTCATTGTTGGACCAACCCAGTTGGGTGAGCCCTTGTGCGGCGCACATCTGTTGGACGAAATGCGCGGGAGATAGGAGGTCTCACCCCTTGCAAAAGTCACTTCTACCTGCTCTGATGGTGACAAATGGCACAATTCAAGTGTCATACTTGTCGCAGTCTAAAAGTTTTTGTTCTTTTTTGTTCATTCAATTTTTTAACGTTTTATCTCTTCAATCTGTGTCTAAATCATCAATCTTTTCATTGTCATATTTCTCCCCTTGAGATCTTAAAAATTAAATCTCATGTTAATAGGTTTGGCCAAACTTTTTTTGAACACAGGAAAAACCAAAAATGGAAAATATTGGAAAACCAAAAACTGGAAAAAACTGGAAATTGAAAATTGAACAGAAACGGTAAAAACCAGAAACAAAAACGAGGGAAACTGGAAGCACATCTGTACTTTTCACTTTTTTTTTTTGGAAAGCACACATGTGCTTTTTCACTTTTCAAGG
Organism: Triticum dicoccoides; assembly: GCF_002162155.2. NCBI lineage: Eukaryota > Viridiplantae > Streptophyta > Magnoliopsida > Poales > Poaceae > Triticum > Triticum dicoccoides. The sequence goes on from NC_041393.1 coordinate 584,785,138, forward strand.
GGAGCACAGCTGTATATTTCACTTATTCGAGAAGTACGGTTGTGTGTTTTTTCATGTAGCAAAATTGAGCACGGCCGCACAACTTGGGTTTTCCCGTGAAGCACAATTATGGTTTTCACTTTCAGAAGCACAGTTGTGCTTTTCACTTTTTTGAGAAGCATAAATTGTGCTTTTTCGTGAAGCATAATTATGATTTTCACTTTCAGAAACACATCTCTGTCTCATGTGGAAGCACAATTGTGGTTCATTGTGAAGCGCAACTGTGTTTTTTTGCAATTGTGTGCTTCAAGCGAGAAGAGCAAACAAACTACGAAAACCTAGGAAAGACCAAGAAAAACTAAACACCTAAAGAAAAAAAAAGCATGAAAATTATTGTAATCCTATGGTTGGCTGCTGCTGGGCGCACAATGCGGCGCGTCTCCACACGCCCCTGTGTGTCGCTGGAATACCCTATCGGGTGTACTTGATGTTTAGGGGCTCCCATGCATCAGGTGCCCCATATGGTCGTGATTGCTATGAATCACCCGTTGCAATCCCTATCGCTACGACTGCTAGCATAGATGTGGGGCTTGAACGAGTCGCTGGTTTTATAAAGCTTCGAAAAGGGTCCTCACTGGTTTTGGAAACATTCAAGCAGATCCTAGACATTTCTGTAATGGTTTCTGGTTTGGTGTTTTATTTTTGCATTCAAATAAGCTGTTCTACATTTTTCAAAATGTTCCCTTTTTAAAATTCCTTGTCACATTCAAAAACCGTTCGCTTTAAGAAAGGAATTTCAAAAAGTGTTCATTTTTTTTAAAAAAATGGTCTTTAAAGAATGTTCTAGTTTATAAATTATGCTCGCATCTTTAAGAAATGCTTGTGGGATTACAAAATGTTTTCACTTAATTTAAAATCTATACGGAATTTCAAAAAATGTTCCCATTTCCAAAACATGTGCACATATTAAAAAGGAATTTTAAAAAGTGTTAATGTATACAAACTTACTTGGGATTCACAAAAATTTCCATATATGCAAATTTGTTCACATATTATAATAGAGTTCGCATTTAAGGAAATGTTTGGGTAATTCTAAAAAGTTTTCACGGTTTCTTAAAATTGTCAGAATTCCAAAAAATATTTCCCATCTACAAATAAAATTCACATGTTCAAAAAAATTCTCATTATAAATTGTTTGGGGAATTTCTAAAGGCGTTTATGTTTTTTTAAAAAATGCTTGCAATTTTAAAAATCTTCCTGTTCACAAATAATCGTCACATATTTCAGAAATGTTCAAGTTTAAAAAAATGTGCGGGGAAATTCGAAAGTGTTCATATTTTTTAGAATAAATAGAACTTAAAAATATCAAAAAGTTGTTACATATTCAAAAGATGTTTCCCACAAAATGTTCTCATCTTTTGTAAAAATTATCATAATTTTCATAAAAATCTGTTACCACAACAAAAATCATATTGAAAATATTCATGTTTTCCAAAATGTATCATATTTCAAAAATTGTTGAATATTATTTTTTTAACATTTTCAAATTCAAAAAATGTTTGAGGATTCAAAAATTTCGCCCTTTTAAAAATTATTCACACTTAAGAAAATATGTTTATTGAAAAATGCTTGAAATTTTCATAAATTGTTTGTGTTTTTAAAAAATGAAGAAATGTTGACAATAATATTTTTAAAATTTTGAGAAGTAGTTGAATTCACAAATCCCTTATTGAATTTATGAACATTTTTTAAGCTGTCAATTTTTTTTGAATTATTGAATCAAAATTTATGTATTTTGTGTAAAAATATAAACACGGGGCAAAATAGAAAAGTCAATAAAAAAACTTACGCATGTGGTTGCTCCCGTATGTGGTGGCGACGTGAGCGGCCGCCGGCGCTATAAGTGGGCCGGCAATAGCCGACCGATGTGGCGTCGGGGAGTGGTTTGCACTGTGAGCGATCCAGGAGGAAGGAGAGCAACTAATTGAGAAGGAGCCTCCTCAGGGGTCACTTGGGGTGGGCTGAGAGCATGCCACTTGGCGCGCTCTCCGCCGCCGTCACGTGTCACGCTTTGGGCGCACTCTCCTGATTTTGCACGCGTTTTTAACTTTTTAGATGAGTTTTTTGCAGGGGTTTATGGCTTTTCCGGTTTCCACCGGCTTTTCTTAGCTTTTGGACAAAAGAAAATTTAAAGAAATATTTTTTTGTGTGAAAAACACATTCTTTTTTTTTGCGGGAGGCATAGTTTTGCTTCCGCTATAGGCATGGTCGTGCCTCTCAGAAAAGGATAAAAAAATATGTGCTTTCTTTTTTTCTCCTTCCGCGAGAGGCACAGATTTGTGTCCGAGAGAGGCACGGCCGTGCCTCTCGGAAACAGGGAAAAGCGTGTTTTATTTTTTTCCTTCCGCGAGAAGCATGGTCGTGCCTCTTGGAAATGAAAAAAAACATGTTTTTTTCTTCAGTGAGAGGCACAGTTTTGCTTCCGCGAGAGATACCGGTGTGCCTCTCAAAACAGAAAAAAATATGTTTCCTTTTTTTCTTTCACGAGAGACACGATTTTGCTTCTGCGAGAGGCACAGATTTGCTTCTGCGAGTGGCATGGTCATGTCTCTCGAAAACGAAAAAAATGAGTTTTCTTTTTTTCCTTCCGCAAGAGACACGGTTCTGCTTTCGCGAGAGGCACGGCTATGTCTCTCGGAAACGAAAAAACGTGTTATTTTCCTTTCGCGAGAGGCATGGGTTTACTTCTCATGGAGGCACCGGTTTGCTTCCTCGAGGGGCACAGTCATGCCTCTTTTCGAAAAGGGAAAAACATGCTCTTGTTTTGATTTTTTTTTGTCCGGCATTTTTGTGTAAAAAGTTCGTCAACACCTATCAACATGGGATCTAGTTTTGGACATCACAACGCGATGAATCCAACAGTGAAAATGGTTCGAGATTGGGGCGCACGGTTTAAGAGATAAAACATTTTGAATAAACGGATCTATGAAAAAAAAAGAACTCCTAGGTTGCGACAAGTGGCTCACATGTAGTGCGCCACTTGTCAAAACATGAGGAGGTGGGAATGACCATTGCAAGGAGTGCTCCTTAATTAGTGATTTCAAGGAGGAAGCGACCACTGCAAGCGATACATCCCCGCCCCCTCAATAATGGCAGCGCGCCTATGTCTTGCTTGAGGCAAAAGGTAATAGCAGCCTCGCCAGAAGGCAACCGCGAGAAGGGTCGGCCCATGCCAGCCTTGTTTTTCATGTTTTTTATTTTCCTTTTTTCTTTATTTTGTATTCTGTGTATACTTTTAATATATATATAAAATCAAAAAAGTGTAAATTTATTATTTCAAAAATGCTAAATGTGTATAGTTTAAAAGTTTCTGATGTATAAAAAAATATACAATGCGTATGAAAAAAAGTACACATAAAAATACATAAGTTTTTAAAATGCTAATAATCTATTTGGAAAATACTAAATATGTATATAGAAAATGTTTCTGACGTATACAAGAATGTGTATGAAAACATTAGACATCCAAAAATATATGTTTTAAAAATGTAATCATATATATGAAAAATGGTAAACGTGTGCATATAAAATTTTAAACATTAGTAAAACTAATATATCAGATTTATAGTAAAAATGTATGATGTGTACAAAAAAATTAAACATCAAAACATATATTCAAAAAATGTTAACCATATATATGAAAATTTAAACATGTACTAAAGATATTTTAGATGCATACGAAAAATATACAATGTGTATGAAAACTATAGTGATCGAAACATTTATTCAAATGAAATATTGATCATCTATTTGATATTATACGTGTGTTCAGAAAATTCTTTATTGATACAAAAATGTACAATGGGTTACGAAAAATGTAAACATATGTTGAAAAAAGAAAATGAAAAATAAAATAAAAACCAATAAATAAATAAATGAAAGGAAACCAAAGAGAAAAGGAAAACAAGAAGACCAGAGGAAAAATTGTGAAAATAAAAAGAAACCAAAAAATCGAGAAAGAAGGAAATAAAGCTATACAAAATAAATAAAGAAAAAATGAAAACAAAAAAACTGGGAGAACCAAGAAAGAAATGAAGAAAACCGATAAAAATAAAAAAACTAAAATTATAGTAAAGAAAGGAAAAAATAAAAAACAATGAAAAACAGAAAAAAAAACCAAAGGAAAAAAACACAGTAAACCTACAGCTAGCGAACCTCATCAAGCGTACCTAACGCGAGCGAGTCCTAAGTTAATGGGCCGGTCCCTTCGCGTTGCGCGTGAAGACATAGCAACTTTCATCTTGTTCCCACATGCTAGGGTTTCTTTTCTCTCGGGGCGATTATGTTGCCGCCGTTGAGACCTTCACCTTCCCTCCTCCGATCTACTCGTCCGGTGGCTGGTTCGGGCTGAACAGGGTGATCTGGCATCGCCACCCGGCCGTGACTAACCCTGGATCGAAGAGAGGAGTGTCAGGGCCAGCTTCAAAAGCCGGATATGTTGTTTTCCGGGCTAGGGTTCAAGATGTCATCGCAGGGAAGGCACCAGTGGCTGCATCAGGGTCCACGGTTATGACGAAGGTTGAGAAGATGATGGCAGAACTAGGGCTTCGGGAAGAAGACCTGGATGATGTAGTTTTTGATGAGAAAGAAGCACCAGCCGAGGCCAACAGATGGATGGCGGTCTTCCGGGTTCACACCGATAAACTTTATAGCCAATATTGGTTCTTCAAAAAGATGAGGTCAACATGGGATCTAGCACATGATGTGAAGTTCAGGCCCTTGGAGGACAACTTGTATACTTTGCAGTTCTTTTGTCTTGGTGTTTGGAAACGTGTCATGAACGAGGGGCCTTGGAATTTCAGAGGAAACACAGTAATTCTTGAACCTTATGATGGGGTGACTAAACCAACAATGGTAAACCTGGACTATATCAACATCTGGATTCAGATCCACGATGTCCCGGATCTGTATGCCCATCTGGTAACGCCACTAGCAGCAAAGGTTGGTGAACTCCTCTTTACAGAAACAATTACACACGATTTTGTTGGGAATTTCTACCGTGTCAGGGTGAGGATCAACGTGCATAAACCTATGAAGAACGCGGTATCAATGATTCGTGACACAAAGAGGCAGATCTACAGGGTGAGGTATGAGCGAGTCCCAGATTGGTGTGTAGTCTGCGGGCATCTCGGTCATGTGTACAAGGACCACGACGATGGAGTGCATCCCCAGTCGGCTCTGTACTATAAAGATCTGAGAGCCACTTGGCAAATGAGAACAAGAACAGGTCCTGGTGGTGGTCGAGGGCGTGGAAGAAGAGGTGGACGCCGAGGAGGCCGGTCGGCTGGGCGATCCCAAGCGTCTGGAAGCAACCCAACAAAGGAGGATACTCACAATGATGCGTTCATGGACAAGGTAGATGCAAACAGAAAGAGGACCTCGGGGCAGCAAGCGAGTATGGGAGAGGTTGTGATCCCATCAGCTAATAAAACTTTGCTAGCTCTCCCACCTCCTACTGTGCCAAAGAGCCCATTGTTGAAGCAAGATCCTAAGAGGATGCGCACCAACGTAGAAAAGGATGGTGAAAAAAAGGGTGTAGCCCAGGAAAACCCTAATGATGCAAAATCGGCGACCTCCCGTGTGGAGGATCGCCGGGCACAATGAATCTCTTATGTTGGAATTGTCATGGCGCGGGAAAAGCCTTGACAATTCGTGAGCTTCAGGATATAGGTCTTATGCATAGTGGAAACCCAGATTTAAAAGACACGTGTCGAGAATCTTGGTGGTACTTTAGGTTTTAATAATTCTTTTGCTATTAGTAGTTCTGGCCATAGTGGTGGTCTATGGATGTTCTGAATGATGCAATAAAGATTGAAGTATCTGGTTACTGAGTATCATATAGATGCAAATGTCATACAACCAGGTCATGATGATTGGACACTCACATGGTATACGGTGAAGCACAAGTTGGGGAGAGATATAGGACGTGGGATCTCCTTAAATCTTTGGTGGCTGTGAGCACCCTGCCATGGCTTTGTATCGGCGATTTTAATGAAGTACTCTACCCCTCAAAGCATGTGGGCGCGGGGCATAGAAGAAATGCACAGATGGCAGGTTTCCGTGACGCAACAAAGGTTTGTGCTCTTGTTTACCTAGGCTATCAGGGGAGGCCTTGGACTTTCGAAAAGAAGACAACAGGAGGCGGAAGTGGATATTTACTAACTCGTTGCACGCGCAACGTATATATGATCCACCCATCCTTTCTAGACGTCAAATCAACATGCAGCTGGTCCCATGCATGCATGTCAACATGAATAGGCCCTATACTAAAAATCTGACACAAGGTACAGAAGGCCTCTGTGGTGGGCTACTTCACCATATTTGCTAGCAAATTAATATGTCACCATAACTTCTAAATAAATTATGCAAATTTGAATTCATTTATGTATTTGAGTTTCTCACGGCTAGCTCTACAAAACAAGTCCAATATTAATATATTTCCAAAAAAAGTTCCATAAACATTTCATCAAAGTTCAGACAAGCTGTTTACAAAGTTCTTCAGTTTCAGATACATTTTCTAGAGAAGTTCTTTAATATTTCTAACAAAGTTCAGGAAACCTATTTATAAAGCTCCTCAGCTCCTGGTCCTGTTTATTTATCACTTTGCAAATAAAAATGAAAGTTCTTCACTATGCCAAGCAAAGTTCCTCACTGAAAACACTGATAATCTTCTAAAAAAATCATATTCCAATTCTAGTTAAACTAATGTGTTCAAAAATTAAAGATCTTGGTGTCAGGAGTTCAAATATATATAAAGTTTCAAAAACAAATTTTGATTAAACTGTTAAAAGACAACTAAAAGTAACAAAGTTTTGGGAGAGAGGAAAGACAACCTAGGCATGCAGGTGTACTACTATAGCCATGCACATGCAAAGGGCCCGGATCCATATGTTGGAGCAGTGGGCTATGATTGGCGTTGCCCGCGCACAACCAGTTAGGAAACGCCTTAGGCCCTGTTTGGTTCATAAGTCTTAGGACTTTTTCTAGTCCCAACTAAAAAGTCCCTAGTCCCTAAAAAGTCCATCTTTGTTTGTTTCCAGGGACTAAAAAGTCTCTACTCCCTCCCTAGAGGTTATTAAATGACCATGTTACCCCTGGTATATTAAAAAATAACAAACAAACAACACCAGGGAGGGGCATCATTGGGAAAATCCCAAAAAAGACTCTCCTTGAGAGTCTTCTTCATTTAGTCCCAAAAAGCAACTTTTAGTCCCTAGTAGTCCTTCCTGTTTGGTTAAAAAGTCTCTAAGAGGGACTTTTTCTAGTCCATACACCAGAAAGTCCGTGGAAACAAACACCCCCTTATTCGGCAGGAGGAGCATATTGCAGAGTTAGACTGGGTCGAGCAATGGCCACCACGGAATGGGCGTCTTTGTTTCCCCAAGCCACGCCCTATCAAGGAACTACAGACACATCCGATCATAGCCCGCTTTGCGTGCAACTAGAGGCACCAAGTCCTGCAGTTAGTGGGAAGAAACTTTTCCGGTATGAGGTCTACTGGGAAAGACACGAAGAGTTCAGAAACTCTCTGAATGGCATGTGGAGCGGTGCGCCAGGTGCCCAAACTGTCCAGCAGTTGAATAAAAAATTGTCAAATCTCTCTATTTCCCTTACCCAGAGGAGTAGAGCGACTATCAGACAAGTCTGCCGATGGATTAAAAAACTGAAGAGAGAGTTGGCAAATTTGCAAAACGATCCAAGAAGAGTTGACCCATCGCATGCAGAGCTAAAAATTTCAGATCAGCTAACTGAGTTGTATCACATGGAAGAAATCATGTTGCAGCAGAGATCTAGAGTGGATTGGCTTATGGATGGTGACAAGAACACCAAGTTCTTTCAACGACGTGTGAGCATGCATTGACGCAAGAACACAATCAGATCTCTGTAGCGAAACGACGACTCTCTAACCCAAGACCCAGCCAAGATGGCTTCCCTTGCTAATTTCTTTTATTAGGACTTTTTTCTTTCAGGAGGCACATCGGGTATGGGAGCAGTGTTGGACTCGGTTCCCAACAAGGTGACTCCCCAGATGAACACTATGCTAATGTCTCCATATAAGGCAGAGGAGGTCAAAACCGCACTATTCCAAATGTATCTGACAATAGCGCCGGGCCCCGATGGATACCCAACACATTTCTTCCAACGTCACTAGGATTTGTGTGGCCCTGAGGTCACAGAGGTGGTGTTGCGGAACCTACGGGGAGAGGAAAGCCCAGAGGTAATCAATGAAACAACACTTGTTCTTATTCCCAAGGTTAAGGATCCTACCCAGTTAACCCAATTTAGACCGATAAGTCTTTGTAATGTGTTGTACAAAATAACTTCGAAGGTTCTCTCAAACAGATTAAAATAGATTTTTGCCTGAGATTATTTCAGAGGAACAATTGGCATTTGTACCAGGGAGGATGATCACTAATAATATTATCATGGCCTATGAGTGCTTGCATTTTATGAAAAGGAACAAGGCACAGAGTAACAGATTTTGCACGGTTAAGCTTGACATGATCAAGGCCTATGATAGGGTTGAGTGGGAATACTTGGAAGTCATCATGCTCAAGCTCGGTTTTGAGCCCAGTTGGGTCTCATTTATCATGAGGATGGTGAGTTTGGTTAAATTTTCAGTGCTCTTTAATGGTAGAAAGCTCGAACAATTTTCACCTTCTAGGGGGATCCGTCAGGGAGACCCAATTTCTCCTTAACTATTTTTACTTGCAGTGGAGGGCCTTTTGTGCCTTTCGAATTCTAATGAATCATCACACCTCATTGGTATTCGAGTGGCTCCGACGGCTCCGCCGGTAAGCCACTTACTTTTTGCGGATTATAGCCTGCTGTTTGTAAAAGCTAGTGTTGATGGAGCAAATGAGTTGTCTTCTGTTATGGATCGCTACTGCAATGCCTCGGGCCAAAGGATCAACCTGTCAAAATCATCAGTTTTTTTTTCAGTAAGGGCTGTCTCAATTTGCTTCGGACAAGTGTAATGCAGGTTTTGCAAGTCACTAATGAGTCTTTGCCAGAAAGATATTTGGGCATGCCCTCTGAAGTTGGTAACAGCAAAAACGGAGCTTTCAAATTCTTGAAGGACAGAGTATGGAATAAAGTTAAGGGATGGCTAGAGAAAATTCTTTTTGTTGGGGAAAGGAAGTACTCATCAAACAGTGGCCCAAACACTGCCAGTATACTCATATCTTGTTTTAAACTCCCGCGAGGCTTATGTGAACATCTAAATTCTTTGATACGAAAGTTCTGATGGGGGAGTAAGGAAGGCAAGAGGAAAGCTAGTTGGGTTTCGAGAAGCATGATGACGAGGCCAAAACAGTGCGTACGTTTAGGCTTCCATGATATAGACTTGTTCAACTTGGCCCTGCTAGCGAGACAAGCATGGTGCATATTGACTGATCCTACAGAGCTAAGTGCTAGAATATTGAAAGCGAAGTATTTCCCTACCACTAAGTTTCTCCAGGCAGAGCTAGGAGGAAGCCCCTCGCAAGTATGGCGGTTAATATTAGATGGGCATGATACTCACTCTCAGGGGATCATATGGAGAATTGGGGATGACAACACCACACAAATCTGGGAGCACAACTGGATTCCCCGTCCTTTCAACATGCGCCCAATAACGAGCAGAGTTCAAAATCCCCGCCGGCTCATTGGTGAATTGCTTTTAGCTAGTGTTGAAAGGAACCAAGAGGTAATATCGAATGTGTATTTGCAAGCTGATGTCGAGGCAATTTTGTCTAACCCAGTTTGCACGTGTCAGGTGCAAGACTTCTAGTCTTGGGTACACAAGAAGATCGGAGTTTTCTCGGTACATTCTGCATATTGGGTGCTAGTTTCCACGAAACACACACACGAAGCTTGGTTGGAAGGCAGAGAAGATACATCCAACAATGAAGGAGAGAAGAAATCATGGACAAAGTTATGGAAGATTGATGTTCCATCCAAGATCAAAATATTTCTTTGGAGACTGGCCCAACAATCCATATGTCGGGGGATGACCCTCGGGTAGTCCCAGGACGGCAAGCCGGACGGGGTGCTCGCCTGGCCAGGTTAGCTGCTCTGGCTCGCGCCTGTGGCCAGCTGCACGAAGTCAACTATGGCATCCCATCGGACACGTACGGACATGACGGCCGTACCCTGGTCACTGTTGCTGCATAGGCGGACATTGCGCATCTATCATCATCATCTACAATGCACATCATCATCAATAGTGCACCACCGTGATCCACAGTGCCATTGTCCCCTGGGCGTCTGTTGATGAAAGACCCCACGGGCTCTCCTCGCATCGTCATGCTCCTGGACGCTCGTTCTTCCCTTGTCCACGAAATCTCCCCTGGTCCAGCACCTCGCCCTACACTCGCTACGCCCCTCCCTGCTGTAGCCGCACGCCTCTGCTTCCACGATAGTGCGTCCACATTCCCGTTCATCCCGACTGCCTCACATCTGGCGCGGCCTCTGCCGGTCCACACCTGCGTCGCCTCTGCCTAGCCCGCGCCGCTCCACCCCACGCGGCCGTGCCTCAGCTCCGCGCTGGTGCTGCCCCGGCCTCACGCATCGCCGCATCACCCCGTCTCTCCGGCGCCTCCTTCCTCCCTCTTCTCCTGCCTCGTGCGTGCTGAGCCGTTTCGCTCTGCTCCACCACCGCGCCGCGGCTACCGCGTACACCACCAACCCCCATCCTCGCAGCCTCCTCCTCCACAGCGTCGTCCTGCCGCTGCTCGCCCAGAGGCTAGTCCTCGTCGTCTCCGGCCCTGACAACCACCGCCGCCGTCCACACCCAGTGGGCGCCCCGGCTCCCTTGGCCCTCCCTGCACCATGCTTGGTGCGCACTTCCGCCTCCTCCTCTCGTGCCGCCTACGTCCCCCTCTACCGCGAACCCGGCCATGCCTCGTCACGCTCCGACCTACGGTGGGCGCGCGTCTCTGCGTCCCCGTCACCAACCCGAGCTGAAGCCCCGCCTCCCACTATTGCAGGATGCTGCTAACGCGACACTATGATCAGAGACCCTTTGATGAAATTATGTGCGATGCAATAATCGCAAATGGCAGTGTCAGAGAACCATCAAAAATGTTCAAAATGTTTGCGATGACGTATGCATCAAATACGGTTCAGATTTTGGTTCCGTGTGCGATGCAGGGCATACGGTTCAGTTCAATTAACCATTTGCGATGAGAAGGAACAAAAGAAACGGACAGCCAGATGAAGGCGTGTGCGATAAACAACAAACAGATCACTAGGATGAACTGTTTGTGATTAGGCAACACAAAAAAACGTTCAACCAAATCAAGGTGTGTGCGATATACATCATGCGGTTCACGCGGATGAACTGTTTGTGTTGAAACAAGAGAACATAAATGGTTCAATATAACAAGATGTATGTGATACGCGGTAAACAGGTCTGTAATCAGAAATGTGTGCGAAGACCGATAATAACACAGACGATTGCTGTTAATGAGACGTGTGTGTTGTGCGATGGATTGCATACAGAACAACAACATATATATATTACATGCATGATTAACCAAATTAAACATTCAATTACATAGGTGGCTACTACAACCATGACATTTGCACACACCAAAGTAAACTATTACATGCATAATTTCATAGATGGCTACTACACACACAAGACTTTCACACATCAATAAAGTAAATTATATATTACATGCATGATTAACTAGCATAAACGATCATCTAATCATCATCTACTTCTTGTGACGCTTGCTCTGCTTGTGGCTCGATCCGTGCTTGTCGATTTGGGTAACGAGGCACTTCTCATGTCAACGATCCGACTGTACATCTCGAAGCATGTGTACACGCTCTTGGCGGCAAACCTGAGGTGAGGTTCATCCAGTCGCCGCACCCAGGCCCTGTGCTAGGATACGACACTTGTTCTCTGAGCATCCTGCTTCATCTTTTCGTAGTAGGGGTCAATGATGGCCGAGGTGAGTTCGACCAAGGAGTCCTTCATGCTGCCCCAAACCCTGTAGTGGTCACGGATTTCGACAAGGTTTTCGCAGGCCAAGCCCGTAACACTGAGCGCTTTTACATTGTCGATGGTTTCCACCGTGGCGAACTTGTAGTCGGTGCTGTTGACAAACCTATTGAAACAGTCGCAAGGCTCTCTAGCCATGCAGTAGTGGTAGATGAGGACATGATGGTGCACGCACAACTGGGCAACGACAATCTTCTGATCTATGCCGGGACTACCGTCGGTGTACTAGAGGTCGATGCCGACCACCTTGTACTTGTCTCCAGCAAGCAACTGCTCAACGGTGTTGATGTAGTCGTCCACCACGGCCGGGTCGATGGTGTACACCACCGAGAGATCTGTCTCCCTCGCGTGGGTCTCCACTTTATGCTCGCCGAACTCCATTGGAGCGCCGCTAGACATCCCCTCTCTATGTGTCATCGTGGGTGTGCTTGTTGTGTTGTGGGGCGCGATCGAAAGGTTGAAGAGACTAAGGCTATAATGGTCGTGGGAATTAAAGGGGAGGTCGGACGCACGTCCCGATGACAGTTCTAAATCGCAGCGCGTAACTCCATCGTGCCGCACGTAACTGCATGGTGTGGCAACGCGCGCGGCGCAACCACATCCATATGGGGCCCCCGACATGATTGTGCACAGGCCCAACCACTGGCAGAGCGCGTGCGGAGGGACGCGAGCAGAGCGCTCTGCGGTCGCCTCAACGACGAGCAACTATATATATGCATATAGCAGTTGAACACACAAGGAAAAGTTGTCCACAACCTGAGCGCGCCGACAGACGCGAGTACAGCACGCCGCAGCACCCAACGGTTGAACTGTTTGTATAGATTAAGCACGACTGCTTAATCTATGAATGAAATATATGCTTGATTACTGAATTTTAGTTGCAAAAATTAGATAGTGTTAGTGATTTTTAGCTGCATATTTTGACAAATCGCCATTGGAACCGATGGATGTCCTTTCTGTATGTGTCATCGTGGTTGTGCTTATTGTGTCGTGCGCCGGCCCCAAACACTGGCAGCACAACTTATAAATTGACAGGATGGAGTACTAGTTACAGTGTGCATATAATTAAGCAAAGGGATCACACATGTCTGTATTGACTGGAACGAGAATACAATAGCACAATAAGAATTAAGGAGGCAAGAAGAAAGATGCATCCATCAACGTACAACCTCCTCCTCCTCAACTCAGTGCGCCGGGCCACCAACTGGCGGCTAAGGATCGACGACTTTTGTGGCGAGGTCAAGGTGCTTCTCAGCAAAGGCATCCAAGGCTTCCAGCCGGTTAAAGAAGGCCAACGTCGTAGCGTCCTCACTGGCCTTGTAGATACCCATGTACATGATTTGTTCATACACGTGGATGTGTAGGTTGATGAATTCTTGCAGGGCGAGGCGCCTCGCGGCGAGCGCGACCTCCAGGTGGTCATTCTACATGGCGTCGGCGGGCAGTTGCAAGGCAACCAATGCTTGAAAGAGGTTCCGACCATGGAGGCTAATTAGGGTAGTAGGCAATGAGGAGCCCGGCCGTGCGGGCTGGAGGATTATGGCGATGTCGTCTGCGAGCTTCTTGACGACGGCGAACTTGTTGGTGGTGGCAATGATCATCTAGTCCAACTGAGAGTCGTAGCTGGCGTCGACGGCGGCATCCACCAGCCAATCGCCAACACCGTCTGGAGACGATCCTCGATGCCATACCGCAGGACGGTGTCATGGACCGTCTGGCACAGCCGCTGGCCGCTCGCGCGCATCGCCGCCATGGGTCTGGAGTGAGCACTTTTGCACTTAGTGTAGGTTCTTAGGAAAATGCTTAGGTGCGTACGATGTGGTAGATGCATTGGAATGGAGGGGTGCCTTTATATGAGTGCAAACTGTGTTGCATTCATATCGTGCTGCCTCTTTTCCCGGTCCTCCTCCCATTACTTCCCTCATGCATTCATGATGCTAATTGAAGGAGGATGCATCATTGGCCGTTCAACATTCAGGAACCGCTACCCTCTCCCTCGTCTGCATTAAAGCCATATTGGGAACTGCACCGCCCGCTGCACACCCGGCTAAACATGCCTCCTCGCCTCCATATATGCTTAATTATTGAATTTTAGTTGCAAAATTAGATACTGCTAATGATTTTAAGCTTCATATTTTGACAAATCGCAGCGTTACAAGGTTGACAAATGGCAATATTACTAGATCAACAAATGACAATCTTTCCAGTTTGACAAATGGCAACATACCCAATATGACAGATGCAAATCTTACCAAATTGTTTGTAAAGTGGTTGCACATGGGTCATCCAAAACAACCGTTTGTATTGAAGAGATGCACAAATCCTGCTCTTACTTTGCATACGAGTGTTCTTTCTAAAATGTTTGTGATCAAGAGTCATTAAAACCTACAGCCATTAAAACCAAGACATGCGGCGTCACGTGAATGGTTAAAATTTGAATTATACACATAAATGCATTGAAAAACTTAATTAATGCATAAAAATGTCCAAACGAACCCCGAAAAATCCCAAAAATTGAAATAACACTCTTGTTGTTCTATGGTGACAATGAGAAAAAATTTCAAAGCAATAAGAGGCAATGGATATCGTTTTGTCCCCAAAGGTGGAACGTTCCCTACCGAAACCATCAGGCTTGTTGTGAGAAGCTCTGGTTTGTGAGAAGCATATCCCCAAACCTACCCCAAATGGGACAAAATTTTTACCACGACATGTTGATGCCGCTCCATGATAGCATGCATGCCAAGTTTCATAAATTTCAGACGAGCTTTGGATTTATACTAGAATTTAAAACCAAGGTATCTCAATGTTTGCGGCTGAGTGACGGTGGCAGGGTGTTTGACGACATTCATTCGCATTTCTTGCATGGGACCTAATTAAGCATGCAACCAAAGACACAGATTTGAATTTTCAACCAATTTATATGCATTAGAGCATATGTGTGCATGTATTGTCCAAATTTGAATTATGCACACACTAGTAGAAAAAGGACCTAATATGTGAAATGACTTGGTTGGCATATGATCCGGCACTAATGCTCCCATTAGTGCCGGTTCAAATGACTTGGCGGGAGGTGACCTTTAGTACCTGTTCTTTAGGAATCTTTAGTACCGGTTCGTGCCACGAACCGGTACTAAAGATGCTGGTGCCCGACCAGCACCTTTAGTACCGGTTCGTGGCACGAACCAGTACTAAAAAGGTTGTGGCAGGCGCTATTTTTAGTCTCACCTCGCTCCCCTAACAAGAATTTGACCACCTTAAGTATGTTACTTCTCAAACCATCCCAAGCATTTGGTCTTCATTGAACTCTATGTGTAGGATCTGTGGCTGCAATAGGAGTCTTCGCCGGT
>NC_041393.1:584801515-584887317 GCF_002162155.2 Triticum dicoccoides
TTTTAGTAAATGCTTTGTTGAACTAGTTGAATTAATATATAGAATTAGTTTATTTTTAGTACGTGCTTAGTTTGAACTAGTTGAATTAATATAACTAGTTTATTTTTAGTAAATGTTTAGTTGAACTAGTTGAATTAATATATATATATATATAAACTAGTTTATTTTTAGTAAATGCTTTGTTGAACTAGTTGAATTAATATAACTAGTTTATTTTTAGTAAATGCTTAGTTGAATTAATAGAAGTAGTTGAATTAATTTAATTAGTAAGTGATTAATGTTTCGCCTAATATGAACATAGGAAATGTCGTCTGACGACGGAAAAAATTTCATTATGTGCGAATACTGTGAAGACCAGCGCGGCCAGTGTGACAGAAATTTCCTTGTTGATGGTAGGCGATTCAGCATCAAGCTGGATGAGACTTTCAAATTCGATACAGTAAGTCACAATGACAAGTCTGTTTTCGTAATTAAGCATGACTTATATATGCTTCATTTGCCTGACTTATAATTTTTAATTTTCACTATTCTACTAGCGCATCCCGTGCCATGCAAGAATTTTTGTCTTGGATAAGATAGGTTTCAAAGATATGGAAACTATGGAGGTAAAGAGAGCTTACCTGAAAACTGAGCATGATGGTTATACTTTCAACGTCAAAGTATACAATACACACACGTACACCTATTTTGAATGCAAAACTTGGCAAGCACTATGCAAGGCTTATGCATTTGAGCCTGGTATGGTTATCACCTTTGATATTCGTCCGGAAGATGATATTGAAGGTAATAGAGACATATGGGTCGATGTGCAGACGCCTCCAGTTCTACCATTATGTGAGTTCTTCTCAACTATATTTTTGTCTTTGATATTTCTTGTTCAAAAATAACTGACAACTAATTTCTATTGACAGCTTATCTCCATTCAACCAAACATGTCCGACACTTGGTAGACAGGACCTACTACTGTCCCGGAGCTGAACTAAACTGCGAGGAGATAAGTCTTTATGTTTCATGGCTTGAGGATCTTCATACTGTCAAGACAAATTTTATTCCTGCACTTAGAAATGTTAGTACTCAAAATGTGCGACCAATAGTGATGGTATTGAACTACGGTCACATCTATTTAGAAATGATGGTAAGATATTTACTATTTGTCCTCAGTGCATATTTTGCATACATAATTTTTTTGCTAAACTTTCATTGCTAAGTATATTAATTAAGTACTATACAATGTTCTTCAACAGGGACTCTCGATGACAGTTGTGCCTCAGGGGATCGAGACTAAAGGTCAGATGTCAATTGTTAGCTTACGGCCAAGATATCCTGATTGCACATGAATGCATTCAGGATTTCTAGAAGCGATGAATGCTTAATAGTGAAAGATTGGAGGAAAATTGTTAATGATCGCAGAGAAGTACTAGGGGCAGCAATGAGAAGCGCAGCCCACGATTAGGAGACAGGTTCATCGGCATGCTCCAGTATGATCAATCAGGAGAGCTATACATGTTCTATGCTATTTTACCAGAGAGAGAGTAGCTAGAAGGAGTGATTTAGCTAGTTCTTCATGCTACTCTTAATTAGTACTTGTCCTTTCATGTCCGTGTTCTTCGTTCTGAACTTAAGTGATTTGCTTTTGTGGTGTTATATATGAACGCTTATAATATCATGACAATCATGTTGAACTCGATCGATAATATTTTTGCTTCTGGTACAAGTGAATGTTTCTTCCTTAAGCTAGTAGTGCTGGTGGTGATTAGATAGCTAGTTAATTATTATATCATTTAATGAAAGAAACCGCAGATTAGTTTCAGCTGGATGGATCCTACCTAAGTGATCAAGTATATGCCATATCCGTATATATTATAGTTTATCAAGTATAATATGGATATGGCATATACTCTAGCTAGCTAGCTAGCTATAGAGATATCCAATAATGCATCCAGTCAAAACTAATCCGCGGTACTTTCACCTAATGATTTAACAACTCATTATAATGTAAAACAATCACTAAATTAAATTGAAAACACAAAATTAAAGAAAAATTAAAAAAAACACCCAAACATTTAGTACCGGTTGGTGTTACCAACCGGTACTAATGCCCTCCACGCAAACGGGCCTGGCTCGTGCCACGTGGTGGCACTTTAGCGCCGGTTCATGACGAACCGGTACTAAAGGGAGGGGACCTTTAGTCCCCACTCTTTAGTGCCGGTTGGCGAACCGGCACTAAAGCCCGTTACGAACCGGCACTAAAGGCCGGTTCTGCACTAGTGACATGAATTCATAAAAAACTCAGTTAATGTATAAAAATGTCCAAGCAAACCCCCAAAAATCCCAAAAATTGACACAACACCCTTGTTGTTCTATGTTGACACTAGGAAAAAAATTGAAATCGAGAAGAGGCAATGCATATCGTTTCGTCCAGAAAAGTGAAATGTTCCCTACCGAAACCATCGGGCTTGTTGTGAGAAGCTCTGGTTTGTGAGAAGCATATCCCCAAACCTGCCCCAAATGGGACAACAAATTTACCACGGCATGTTGATGCCGCTCCATGACAGCATGCCAAGTTTCATGAATTTCAGATGAGTTTTGGATTTACTAGAATTTAAGAACCATGTATATATATCTCAATGTTTGAGGCCAACTGACGGTGGCAGGGTGTTTGACATTCATTCTCATTTCCATCATGAGACCTAAATAAGCATGCAAACAAGGACACATATTTGAATCTTCAACCAATTTATATGCATTAGAGCATATGTGTGCATGTAGTTCAAATTTGAATTATGCACATGAATGCATAGAAAACTCAGTTAACGTATGAAAATGTCCAAGTGAACCCCCAAAAATCCCAAAAATTGACACAACACCGCTGTTGTTCTATGCCGACACTAGGAAAAAAAATTGAAATCGAGAAGAGGCAATGCATCTCGTTTCATCCAGAAAGGTGAAACGTTCCCTACCGAAACCATCGGGCTTGTTGTGATAAGCTCTGGTTTGTGAGAAGCATATCCCCAAACCTGCTCCAAATGGGACAAAAAATTTACCACGGCATGTTGATGCCGCTCCATGACAACATGCCAAGTTTCATGAATTTCAGACGAGCTTTGGATTCACTAGAATTTAAAAACCAGGTATATATCTCAATGTTTGCGGCCGAATGACGGTGGCAGGGTGTTTGACATCCATTCTCATTTCTTTCATGGGACCTAATTAAGCATGCAACCAAGGACACATATTTGAATTTCCAACCAATTTACATGCATTAGAGCATACGTATGCATGTAGTTCAAATTTGAATTATGCACATGAATGCATAGAAAACTCAATTAATGTATAATAATGTCCAAGCTAACCCCCAAAAATCCCAAAAATTGACACAACACCCCTATTGATCTATGTTGACACTAGGAAAAAAATTGAAATCGAGAAGAGGCAATGCATATCATTTCATCAAAAGGTGAAACGCTCCCTATCGAAACCATCGGGCTTGTTGTGAGAAGCTCTGGTTTGTGAGAAGCATATCCCCAAACCTGCCCCAAATGGGACAAAAAATTTACTACGACATGTGATGCCGCTCCATGAAGCATGCCAAGTTTCATGAATTTCAGACGAGCTTTGGATTTACTAGAATTTAAAAACCAGGTATATATCTCAATGTTTGCGGCCAAGTGATGGTGGCAGGGTGTTTGGCATTCATTATCATTTTTTGCATGGGGGCTAATTAAGCATGCAACCAAGGACACTGATTTGAATTTTCAACTAATTTATATGCATTAGAGCATGTGCATGTAGTTCAAATTTGAATTATACACATGAATGCATAGAAAACTCAGTTAATGTATATAAATGTCCAAGCGAACCCTGAAAAACCCCAAAAATTGACACAACACCCCTGTTGTTCTATGTTGACACTAGGAAAAAAATTTGAAATCGAGAAGATGCAATGGATATCGTTTCGTCCAGAAAGGTGAAATGTTCCCTACCAAAACCATCATGCTTGTTGTGAGAGAAGCTCTGGTTTACGAGAAGCTTATACCATAACCTGGCCCAAATGGGACAACATTTTTTTACCCTAGCATCTTGATGCCGTTCCATGATAGCATGCCAAGGTTCAGGAATTTCAGACGAGTTTTGTATTTACTAGAATTACAAAAGCAAGCGCCTCAACATTTGCCGGAGAGCCACAGTGCCGTGGTGTTTGAAATTCATTCCAATTTCTTGAACGGGACGTAAGCATTAATCCATGGACACATATATTATTTTACAACCAATTTTGGTGCACCGGAGCATGTGCATGTGGTTTAATTTTGAATTATGCACCTGAAATTCCAAGAAAACCAAGTTATCGTATAAAAATGTCCAAACGAACCTTGAATAATTCCAAATTTTTTGACGACACACCTATAGTTGCATGTTCACTACAGATAGAAGTTCTAGAAATTCAAACACCATCCTTTGCAGCTGTGACCCCATTATGTAATTCAATTGAAGATGAAAAATCAAGTAGATCCCACACAGTGTATTATCGCCAACCGTGTGAGATGCAGTACAAAATATCCTGGAGCACTGTTGGTGTATAGTACGCCTATGTCTTACTCGAGAAGGTACGCCGGCTACAGTCCACAACCCGATGTGAATAAGGGACCGTGTCTGATGACACTTTGCGCGCCAGTTTTCTCACTGAAGCAATTCCAAATTTTCGGCTTCCGCGGAAATATCTACCTCCCCGCCCCTCCCCCTTACTAAAAGCCACAATTCCCCTGTTTCCGACTTCCTTTCCAATTTGAAACCTTCACTCCTTGTTTGCAGTGCCGCCTCCTCACCGGCGACCCTCCTTCACGCTGCTCGGCCTCGCCTATCCAGGTAGGTAATCCACACCCAAACCCCGTCCTCCTCCTCCTTCCACATCCCACATGCCCCGACCGCCGGCACGAGCGCGACACCTTCCACCCAAATCACCAACCCCTCCACCAAATAAGCGCCGTCCAAAGCCATGGTGCACGCAGTATAGCCAACATCTGAAGGAGCATTTGGCAGCGGAGAAGAAAATCGCGGTCGCACGTGTGGATGAGGTCATGATGGCTGCCCTTCGTGCCGACCCCCAGATCTTGGAGGAGCACCTTGCCGTCCAGGCCACCATCAACGCCTCGCGCACCGATGCTGCGGTGCGGTTGGCTGCTTTAGACGACAGTTCGTGCCGTTTTCTCGAGGCCACCGTCGGTGCCTTCGACGAAGACTACGAGGTGTTTTCTCAGCGTGCAAGTGCTTACCTAATCTCGAGAGCCAGCAAGTTGGTGCCTGGAGCGGCTCAGGCAACTCACCACTACGATGAGGGCACCCACGATGCGGAGGCCTCGCCCTCTTCCATGTCCAAGGAGCCAATCATCATTGATATCTCCGACAATGAGTAGCTTGTCTTATTATGTCACTATAAGGACCCATGTTCAGTTTGCTAGCTACTACCTTTCCTTAACATATTTTAGTGAATTGTGCTATCTACTTTTACCATGCAATCTTCTGCTCTAGTGTATATGTTCTATATGTCGTGCAATGTGGTGTTCAATTAACTGTTTGGTTCAATTCTGCAAATGTGATGTTGAATTCTTTACGGTGCAATTTTCCAAGTTGTCAAGCATGTTTGGTTTGGTTAACTGTTTGATCTTCTATTAGGAGTATGTTATATTGTGCAATGTGGTGCTCAGTTAACATTTGGTTCATTTGTTGTGGTGTTTAGTTAACCGTTTGGTTCAATTCTGCAATATGATGTTCAATTGTTGTGTGTGCATTCTGTTATTGTATACCATGTGAGAAATAAATCGAATTTGGGTGTACTAAATACATGAGAAACAAATATAATTGCTATATTTACAAGTTGTTAAGCATGCTTGGTTTGGTTAACTATCCGATCTTCTATTAGGAGTATGTTATATTTGTGCAATGTGGTGCTCAGTTAATGGTTGGTTCATTTGTTGTGGTGTTTAGTTAACTGCTTGGTTCAATTCTGCAATGCGATGTTCAATTGTTGTGGCTGCATTCTGTTAATGTATACCATGTGAGAAATAAATCGAATTTGGCTGTACTAAATACATGAGAAACAAATACAATTGCTATATTTCCAAGTTGTTAAGCATGCTTGGTTTGGTTAACTGTCTGATCTTCTATTAGGAGTATGTTATATTTGTGCAATGTGGCGCTGAGTTAACGGTTGGTTCATTTGTTGTTGTGTTTAGTTAACTGCTTGGTTCAATTCTTCAATGCGATGTTCAGTTGTTGTGGCTGCATTCTATTATTGTATACTATTATACCTTGTCTTTTTTATTCCTTTTCCCCATTTCCAATATAGAGAAGATATTTATGCACAACCTTGTTTTCAGACCTTTCCAAAACAATTCACTGATGATTACCTCTCAAACCACCTGTATGGACAGGAGGCGAGGAAGGTTTTCATACAACACCCACAGTTCAGTATTGAAGCGTTCCTGAAGAGGACGAAGGATGGACGGTCAATCATCCACAGGCACTGGCCTAAAGTTGCAAAGACCTTCAAAATCAATTAATGCTCAATATTCGCCTTCCGCTTCAGCAGTTTTCCCGATGAGATGCATCTGCCTATGTACCGTCTATGATGTTAATTTTGAAAGGTTCTAGATGTTGCACGTGAAACTTGGTGCTGGTGCAGTTGTGTAATGGGGTAGCTGAGTGCTGAAGCTATATCATGTTGTACTCTGATGTATTTCAATTATGAAATCATGCTTCCTTAATATGGGAAATAAATATATTATGTGTTTAATATGAATGTCAATTAGATTAATAAATGGATTATTAATAATAGGGCAATTAGCCTGCTAATTGGTTTTTGCTATTGCAAGCGGTTACTGAGAAAATACCGTGGGCGATGACCTAAGGCAACACACACAATTTCTTCTATGCATCGTGTGTGATGCAT
Organism: Triticum dicoccoides; assembly: GCF_002162155.2. Lineage (NCBI taxonomy): Eukaryota > Viridiplantae > Streptophyta > Magnoliopsida > Poales > Poaceae > Triticum > Triticum dicoccoides. Next base: position 584,808,462 of record NC_041393.1, read on the forward strand.
TCAATAACACAAATGATAAATTTTTTAATATTGTGTGCGATGGGAAGGCCATCACAAACGACTTAACGGGGGAAATTGTGCGTGATGTACCTACGAACGGAAACATTTTCCTTGCAACGACGGTGTGGGATGTACGTATGAACGAAAAAGTTTCACGGGGACTAACTGTGTGGGATGAACTTACGGCCGGAAATGATTTCGCCTATATAATTGTATTTTTTAGCACAGCTGTACGTATAACTATATTTGCTCGCTCGCGGTCGCACATGGCCTTATTTTGCCGAGCATGTGTACCAGGAGGGCATATCCCCGACGGTTTCTGGGTCGTGTGCGAAGGACCCCCTAATCGCCCACACTCACTAGGTGATGGTTCCAAATGCCGTCCCGAAAAGGGGTTTAAAACTGTTTGTATAGCACCGACGTGTGCCAGTGTCCCCTCGAGCGGGCGCCCGGCCGTGCTCCTCCTTCCCGCGCTCACCCTGTCCCAGCCCTCGCGCTCGAGCGGCTTCACCAGTGTTGGGACCCTACGTCGGTGGGCCGCGCCGGTCGCCGACCGCCCGCTCTGCCGCGCTCCCTCCACCAATCTTGCGCCGTGTTGCGGCGTCCGCTCCCGATCGCCTCGTGTTTCCCCGTTGTGCCAAGCTCCGGATGCCTCCTTCATGCCCGCGCGCACCCGGATCCTCCACCTCATGCCACCTCTGCTCCTCCCGCGCCGCTCAGCCCCCGCGAAGCCGTGCATCCCCGTCGTCTCCGCCTGACCCGCACGGCCTCCCCGCGCGCCCACCCAGCGTTCCCAGCGAGTTCCCTGCCCCGCCCCATGATACATCTCCAACGTATCTATAATTTATTGTTCCATGCTATTATATTATATGTTTTGGATGTTTTATATGCATTAATATGCTATTTTATGTTATTTTTGGAACTAACCTATTAACCTAGAGCCGAGTGCCAGTTTTTTTTATTTCCTTTTTTTTTGAATTTTACAGAAAAGGAATATCAAATGGAGTCCAACAGAATAAAACTTTTGCGATGATTTTTGTTGGACCAGAAGAAACCTATGAGACTTGGAGATGAAGTCAGATGACCCACGAGGCGACGACAAGCCATAGGGGAGCGCCCTTGGGGGGGGCCTGGGCTTGTGGCCCCCCCCAGAGGTCTCCTAACCCTAATATTTGGCCTATATATTACCAAATATTCCCAAACCATCAGAGGCATCCATGAATATACTTTTCCACTGCCACAAGCCTCTGTTCCTGTGAGATCCCATCTTGGGGCCTTTTCCGGTGATCTATCGGAGGGGGATTCGATCACAAAGGGCATCTACATCAACCCTATTGCCCTACCGATGAAGCGTGAGTAGTTTACCACAGACCTACGGGTCCATAGCTAGTAGCTATATGGCTTCTTCTCTCTCTATGATCTTCAATATCACATTCTCCTCGATGTTCTTGGAGTTCTACCCAATGTAATATTCTTTTGTGGTGTGTTTGTCGAGATCTGATGGATTGTGGATTTATGATCAGATTATCTATGGATATTATTTGAATCTTCTCTGAATTCTTATATGCATGATTTGATATCTCTATATTTCTCTTCGAATTATCAGTTTGGTTTGGCCAACTAGATTGGTATTTCTTACAATGGGAGAGGTGCTTAGTTTTGGGTTCAATCTTGTAGTGTCCTCACCCTGTGACATAGTAGGGGTAGCGAGGCACGTATTGCATTGTTTCCATCAAGGATAAAAAGATGGGGTTTTCATCATATAGCTTGAGTTTATCCCCCGACATCATGTCATCTTAAGGCGTTACTTGGTTCTTATGAACTTAATACTCTAGATGCATGCTGGATAGCAGTCAATGTGTGGAGTAATACTAGTAGATGTAGGCAGGAGTCGGTCTACTTGACACAGACGTGATGCCTATATTCATAATTATTGCCTTGGATATTGTCATAGCTTTGCGATTTTCTATCAGTTGCTCGACAGTAATTTTTTCACCCACCGTATGCTTTCTTTCAAGAGAGAAGCCTCTGGTGAAACCTATGGCTCCCGGGTCTATTTACCATCATATAGTTTCAGATCTATAAACTAAAAACCCCAAAAATACCTTCCTGCAATTTATATGTTTTTATTTTGTTTTACGTTTTAGTAATCTTTTATATCTATCTCTATCAGATCTCACCCTTGCAATTGACCGTGAAGGGATTGACAACCCCTTTATCGCATTGGGTGCAAGTGTTTGATTGTTTGTGCAGGTGCATAGATTGGAGACTTGCTTGTGTGCCTACTGGATTGATATCTTGGTTCTCTAACTGAGGGAAATATTTATCTCTACTTTGGTGCATCACCGTACCCTTTCCTCTTTAAGGGAAAAACCAACGCAAGCGTAACAAGTAGCAGGAATAATTTCTGGCCCGTTTTCGGGGAGGCTCTACATAATGCCTACCAAGTACCCATCATAAACTCTCATCTCTTGCATTACATTATTCACCATTTACCTCTCATTTTTCTCTCCCCCACTTCTAAAATGATTTTTTAGAAAAACACAAAAAGATTTGCCTTTTTATTTGCCCTTCTTCTGTTCGTCTTTTTGTTTGCTTGTGTGCTAGATTGCTTGCTTTGTCACGATGACTCAAGAAAATATTAAGTTGTGTGACTTTTCCAACACTAATAATAATGATTTTATTATTTCTTTGATTGCTCCCACCACTAGTGCGGAATCCTATGAGATTAATGCCGCTTTGTTGAATCTTGTTATCAAAGATCAATTTTCTGGCCTTCCTAGTGAAGATGTCGCATCCCATCTAAATACTTTCGTTGAGTTGTGTGATATGTAAAATAAAAAAGATGTGGATAATGATATTGTTAAATTGAAGCTATTTCCGTTCCACTACGAGATCATGCTAAAACTTGGTTTTCATCTTTGCCTAAAAATAGTATTGTGTCGGTGGGAAACGACACCTATGGGATCACTGGAATCCCTACTACGGTTGCAGGGCGCGGGATCGTGAGAAGAGCGGGACTAGTAGACAGCACAAAGGGGATTTTACCCAGGTTTGGGCCACAAAGGTGCGTAAAACCCTACGATCCTGCTTTGGTGGATGTATTTAGTGTTCTTGAGCTCTTGAACTAGCTCCGGGTGGTGCTAGGTTCCAAAGAGCCGAATCCTTCTCCAGTGCGCCATGGGCCTCCTTTTATAGGCGAAAGGGGCTGCCACAGTGGCACACAGGAGGTGGAAAGTGCTATAGCACTGCGAGCTTATCGCTGGTATTACAGGACAAAGTGCATTTAATGCGAGGCTTAGGTGTCCCTTCACTTTATTGGGGACGGGACCGAGGCCCGTCCCGTCCACCGCCGCTCCTCCTCAACTCGACAAGCGCCCTGGCCAGCAATGCATCTGGTGCCATGTAGGTAGGCAAGCAGCTGAGATGGCGCGGTGGTGGAGCTTCCACGAAGGTCTGCTGTGACAGCCTGGTTTTTGCCCTCCTTTCTTTTGCTTGATTTTCAGTTGAGTTGGTTTTGAATTTGGAATTTTGAATCATTTCATTTGGACTTAACCACTTGGGTACCCCTTGATTTTCACCCAAGTGTTCCCTCTCCTCCTCAAAACCATCATTTCACCTCTGGTTCAAACCAAAATATGACTTGGAATATTTTTCTTAAAGGAAAAATATTCATTTTTGCCCTCCAAAACCCTAGTCAGCCCTTTGTGCTCCAAAGCAACCCTAATTTTCCTTGCCCCAAAAATCCTAAGAAAAATCCCAATTATTCTTTGGACCCTAGGGCACCTTCTGAGAAAAAATATTTCACCACTCTTTGGAATATTTTGGCTATAGAAAATAAACTCACTTCTGGGCAGAAATGGTAGTTTCTACATCAACTACCTTTTTACTAGCTCCATTGTAGCTGGTTTTCCCTGTGCCTATTTACCTTAGTAAGTGTAAGTAAAACCCCAAAGCTCAGCCCTTGACTCCCAGTAGTTTGACCACAGTAACTCTCCAAAGTTACTGTCCAGAAACTTACCAGCAGTACAATTTTATTTCTACTGCACCTGGATCCTAGCCTAACCGTGGTAACACCTCAGTTTACTAAGGACTACACGCCATGCATCTTGATTAGTGCTTAGGGTGGCCTGATGTCACGGTCCACGCGGTGACGCGTTCGTCCGAGCATGCTGGCATGCCAAACACGCGCTCTGCATGCCGCCACACGCTTTGTTGAGCGCGTGCTCGCTGCCCAGCCGGCCCAAGCCTACCACCCCTCGCCACCATCCTCGTCTCCACCCACCTTAACTCCCCCTGGTGCTCTCCGATGCCGGAGCTCGCCGCAGCGAGCATGGGCATGGTCCGACCAATGACATAGTGTGCGGCGCACTGTGCTCGTCGCGTTCCCCCTCGCTCCTGTGCTCGTCCACGCCCGTGCACAGTTCCTGCATGACCTCTGTCATCTTCTCCCTCTCTCTGGCGATGTTCGTCGCTGGACACCATGGAAAGGTGTCCTCTGGCAGAGCCCGAGCCTCCTCGCCGCCCGCCTATATAAAGCCGCCAACCGTAGCCTCTTGGAGCACCCGTAGCCACTCTCACACCCTCCACGAGCCAGTAGAAGCCCAGCCCGGCCGGGCAGGCCGCGGGCTGCCATCCCGAAGCCGAGCTCGCCGACGATCCCCTTTGGATCGTCCCCATAGCTCCGACCCCTCCCAAGCCAAGGCGACCCTGCCAGGGCCTCCGCCACTCATCGGTGAGGCCATTCCACCCCGCTGGAGCCCCTGGAGCCGCCCCAAGCCGCCGTCATCTTCGTCTCCGGCAGCCTCCGCCCTCTGCCTCCACTGGGGAGGATGATTCCGACACCGTCCGGTCACATCTAGCCACGCTACGGGTACGGGCAGGTGCGCAATCTTCTCCTCCATAGACCCCCTCTAGTTTGACTCCAAGACGCCTCATGGCCGGCGTGTGCTCCGGCGAGGCACCGCCTTCCCCTGTTTCCCTCTCCCCTCCCTCTGGCCTGACTAGAGGGGCCCGCTGGTCAGCCACTCATTACGCATGCGAAGTGGTATGAGTGGTGGCGCCCCGGGTGTTTAGGCCTTCGACGTCACCCCCCTGGCTGTTTAATATTTATTTCAAATTCATTTAATTCCAGGAACCTTCAAACAACCACAACTTTTTACCTATAAGTCCAAATGCATTGATTCTTTTTGCATTGTGTTCTTTGACCAAAAGTCTAACAGCACCCAAAAGATGGGATTTTTCCTTGCTGTATAGATTTTCTGGTAAATTTCAGAAGGTTTCTGGATGTTTCCTTTTTGTGGTTTTGTTTATTTTCAGAAGAGCCAGCTTGTCTTGAGGATCACTAGGAGCTTTGTGAACATCATCAGCACTAAAGCAAGCCACAACAACATTTTCATAGTGACACTTCAATATTTTTGATTTTCCTACTTGAACTCATAATTATTCATGCATTTAAATTATTTATATGATAATTATATTCTGTCAAAATGCTTGTCATGTTAAAATGCTTGATTTACAGAAAGTTTGAAGTAAAACTTGTTGATAAGCTAAGAAGAACTTAGTGATGAGTAAGGAATAAATGATATGGTCATGGAGTTTAATAATTAGTTTAATTATTATTCTTGCATGATGAATTATTATTCTACAAATGATTCTGGTTTAAGTGAGGTTCGATCTTAACCAGAGAAGCATCTTGACTTTGTTATTTTCATGATTATGTGATGCATGTTTTAGTGGTGCATAGCATGACATTATGACACCAGTTGTGTTCATTTTAAGTTGAACCTGATAAATAACTCAACTTGAATATGTTGTTGACCGGGTCATGGTGCCGCTGAAACGAGTCTTTCCTAGTGCAACCACATTTGCCGGTATGGGATGGCCTTAATGCGTTTCATTGTCGTGCCTCTGGTCGGTGCCTCTATTTAGGGAAGGTTATGGGCGTGCTGTACCCTGGCCCGGTAGGCAGGCATAACCTTGTGAGCCCGTTGTTAAGTGAAGTTTTGGTACCGGGTCCCAGAGTGGATCATGGCCACGACGGTGGTCGAGGTGTCTGGAGGTAGACACGGGGCCACCCAGGACTAGCCCGATGGGGACTGAGTCGGAGTGGCCGGGAGAGTGTCATGACAATGAAATGGTTTCGTCGGAATGCCGTTGGTCCACCCAAATGGGAGTGCGAGGCCATGGGTTCCGTAGTGTGGGTAAAGTGTACTAACCTCTGCAGAGTCTATATTAATCTATCGATAGCCGAGTCCACGGTTACGAACACGCTCGAAAGTAGGGCACACCATGGGTCAACACTTAATAAATTTGCACACTAAGTTTGTAAGGAGGATGGCAGTAAGGCTGTCGTGTTGAGTTGGGCCACGAGTTTGTCGGGTTGTGATCGCCGTAAGGATCACGGGCCACGAGTTGGTCGGGTTGTGACTGCCGTAAGGATCACGGGCCACGAGTTGGTCGGGTTGTGATTGCCGTAAGGATCACGGGTTTGATTTTGAGATCTGCATGTTGGTGGTCTGTGGATGACCATGTTCGGTAAGCAAGACCATGGGACGAGTATCGGTTAAGTATAATCACAACATGTTGGATATATTGTTGCATTGATGTTAAATGGTTAAATATCATGATATTGTTTGTCATTATGTTTTTGCTTGTTGTGAGCTCTCAAGTACATTCAATGTACTGACCTGGCGTGTCATGCTAGTTTTCAGGAAAGTCTCATTGGAAAGGAGTGCTGTCCGAGTCTAGATCATGTCCACATCGGTGCCCCTGTGCTATGGAGTTTTTCTACGATGTTGTTCCGCTGCTGCGTAGATGTCATGATCGAGGCCCCCTTTATGTTCACTAAATAATGTACATATTGTTCAGCCGCACCATGCGTACCGCTTGGCCTCGCTAACTGTTGTAATATAAACTGTGCTCCGCTAGCATGAATAAAGCGGTTGATTTTCTGTACCAAGTTGTTGTGTGTTGCCAGAACACAAGGTCTCTGGGCTGGCAATGCAAGGTAAACCGGTCGCTCTGAGCCAGGGTGCCACAACGCTTGGTATCAGAGCCGCGTTGACAGTAGGCCATGCTAGACTAAGCCGAGTTAACTGGATGTTAGATACGAGTTGTAGCCGAGTGTCGGTAATATTTGTAGCTGGTTGTTGCATTGCATGCACTGATTCTATTTTTATGCTAACTTGCTAATGGCTGTGAGTGTAGATGGCTCCGGTGCTGTATCCGTGCCAGTTGCAGCTGATGCCGTACATGTCGCCGCATCTCCTTCGTAACGTGTGGCATCGGCTGTACCCTCGCGGTGACGATCCAGTCTATCGTGTGTACCGGGAGCGCCTAGGTGACTTAGTGTACGAGTATCACGCCGTGGTTACTCTGCGCACCAGTTCCGATTTCGGCTCTTACACTCGTATCTCTCGAAGCGGCCGCGCTTCTACCGCTTCTCAGGCTGTCCAGTTTGCTGCATTCGAGGTACTTGTTGAGCTTCGCTACAAGGAGGTCCAGATGCAGAGCCACCCAGGTTTCCATTTCTATCCTTATCTCCACGATAATGGTCGTGTTCGTTTCCCTATCATTGATATAGAATCTGATAGTTTAGCTAGCCACCTTTCTCGCTACATCACTGCTAGCTATCTTCTAATCTACGAGCTGGCTCGTGAGCTGAGTCGTGCCCATACTGCTTTAGCCTATGCTTTAGTCTCTGCTCGCTCAGTCACTACTCCACCTTTTATAGGATTTACTCCTTATATTCCTGCCAGTTCTAGATCCCCTGTTTCCCTGGTTACTCCTCCGAGTAGCTCGGGCACCATGACTGTGAGTCCACTTAGTGCTCCTGCTGAGTGGGTTTCACTCCTCGCCACTTCTGTAGCCCCGATGATTCACCCTCCACCTGCCCCAGAGGGAGAGCCCTTGAGGCAGCATCGTCGTGTCACATTTAAGCCGGAGGTCTCAGTTAACCCCGTCAGTTCAGGATCCGAGTCCGCTTCAGGAGAGGACCCCGCAGCACCAGCATAGTAGTAGAGCTTCCGAGTATTCGCAGTCGTCAGGATGGAGTATGGATGCAGTCGTACGAGTCATGATGTTTCGTTTCATGTATGAGGACCTGGCATGTTGTTATCATTCATGTATGAGTCTATGTATAATTATGTTGTACTTTATTCGCTGTATTTTCTTTGCCATTTTGGTTTTATTCGGGTTTTGTTGCTGGCTTATCCCCAGTTTATTCTTGAAGGCTTCTCATCTCGGTTGCATTGACTTGGGAAAAATCATATTAGGATGACGCGGGGAGGCTGCAGTAGCAATGTTCGCGAGGGTTCCCCTCTTCGGTGTTCCGTACGACAGGCAGGACAATCACCCAAGCCGTACGTTCCACCACCGCCTCCACCGCCAAATCCGCCCTCCACCGAGAAAATTATGCCTATGTTCGAGGAAAGACGAAACAATGATCTGATGGAAATATTCAGAAGTATTCAAGCAATGGTTGGGCAGAATGGAAATCAGCCCGGCCATCACTCCAAGTTATGTGATTTTCAAAGGACTAAGCCTCCCAGTTTCAGTCAGGCCATGGATCCCTTGGATGTAGATGATTGGCTGAGAACAATGGAAACAAGCATGAAGTTGCTCGAACTGATGAAGAGGATAAGGTTCCATTTGTAACACATTATCTTGAAGGCGCTGCTGCTATATGGTGGGAAAATGAAAAAGCCATGGGGACTGCTGAGGAAGAAATTACCTGGTCAAGATTCAAGGAGCAATTCCGGAAATATCACATCTCTACGGGAATTATGAAGACTAAGCAGCATGAATTTGTCGCGCTCCTCCAAGGAAGTCAGTCTGTGGGAGAATATTTGCAGAAATTCAATCACCTGTCACGTTACTCTCAATATGACGTGGCCACTGAAGAAAGGAAGATGGACATGTTTCTTGGTGGATTAAACCCTCAACTTCATTGTGCTCTTAGTATGTTCGATTTGCCAGATTTCCAGACTCTGGTAAACAAGGCTTTCATTGCTGAAAGGGAACACAAGCTTGTATCAGATAATAAGCCTGCTCATAATGATCACAAGCATAAATTTGAGCCAAGAAAGGAAATGCAGCCAGTGCAGAAGGTTCGCACCTGGCAGCCGACTTAGGTAGCATACAAGCCCAATTGGCAACAAAATGTTAACAACACTACCACCCAAGTCAAGAATGACGTACTCAACCCAGTTCTAGAGAATCGCCTGCGCAACAATTCTTGTTACAGTTGTGGACAAACTGGACATTATGCCAAACAGTGTCCCAAGAATAACCGGACTAATGCAATATTCAAGCCACAAGTCCATTATCTGGAGGTAGGACCTAATCAACACGATATCATGGGTTACGTTCATCACATATCCGCCGACGAACCCAAGAGAATCCCGTCATTGGTATGTTCCCTGTTAATAGCATACCTGCCGTAATTTTATATGACTCCGGGGCTTCCCACTCTTTCATTTCTCGGAGTTTTGTTGCCCAAAACAAATTTCCTTGTTCGCTTTTGGGTAAGAATATGCTGGTACAAACCCCGGGATCCCTTATCAGAAGCAATCTAGTCTGCCGCAATTTGGAAATCAGTATCAACGAAGTCCGTTTTCCAACCTCTTTGATACTTATTGAGTCTAATAAGTTGGATGTTATCTTGGGTATGAATTGGCTGACTCAGTACCAAGTGTGCATAAATTGTGCAAACCGAGAAGTCAACTTGACCAGCCAAGAGGGACAAACTACCAAATTTATTGCTCGTAGGAGCAAACACTCCAAGGAGATGGCCTTTACAGCTATAACTGAAATGGAATTAATTCCGGTGGTCAGCGAATTTCCTGACGTATTCCCTGAAGAACTGTCGGGCATGCCTCCTGATCGAGAGCTTGAGTTTGCAATATATCTTGTGCCCGGAACAACACCAATACACAAGAAATATTATCGAATGCCATCATTAGAATTAGTGGAGCTAAAGAAACAGCTTGATGAAATGCTTCAAAAAGGGTATATCCGCCCCAATTCCTCACCATGGGGATCACCTGCTATTTTCGTGGACAAGAAAGATGGCAGCCTCCGCATGTGTGTGGATTACCGCCAGTTAAATGATGTGACAATAAAAACAAGTACCCTTTGCCAAGAATTGATGATTTGTTTGATCATCACAGTGGAGCCAAGGTGTTCTCCAAGATCGATTTTCGAATTGGATAATATCAGCTCAAAATTAAAAAGGAGGATATTCCCAAAACCGCGTTCACCACTCGCTACAGTCTCTATGAATATACAGTCATGCCTTTCGGCCTCACCAACGCCCCCGCCTTCTTCATGCACATGATGAATAAAGTATTCATGGACTTCCTCGATAAGTTCATGGTCGTTTTCATCGATGATATACTTATTTACTCAAGAAGTGAAGAAGAGCATAAGGAACACCTCCGAGCAGTGTTGCAACGACTTCATGAGCATTAGTTGTACGCCAAATTCAATAAATGTGAGTTTTGGCTCAAGCAAGTTGGATTCCTCAGGCATGTGCTATCCGCTGAAGGTATAGCCGTGGACCCAAGCAAGGTAAAAGATGTGCTCGACTGGTTGCCACCCGCCACCGTATCTCAGATCCGGAGTTTTCTTGGACTAGCCGGATACTACCACCGCTTCATTCAAGGGTTCTCCAAAATTACTAAACCCATGACAGAGCTGCTCAAAAAAGATAAGAAGTTGGAATGGACTTTGGACTGTGAGAAAAGTTTCACTCAGTTAAAGAAGCGCTTGACAACTGCACCAGTATTAACACTTCCAGATATCTACCGCATCTTTGATGTGTACTGCGACACTTCTAGGCAGGGTCTCGGATGCGTACTTATGCAAGATGGCAAGGTAGTAGCCTATGCCTCACGGTAGCTACGACCCCACGAAGGGAATTACCCCACTCATGATTTGGAAATGGCCGCGATAGTTCATGCCTTAAAAATTTGGAGACACTACCTCATCGGAAAAAGGTGCCAAATTTTTACCGATCATAAAAGACTCAAATATATATTTACTCAGCCGGATTTAAATCTCCATCAACGAAGATGGCTTGAGTTGGTCAAGGATTATCACCTTGGAATAAATTACCATCCGGGCAAGGCCAACGTGGTTGTAGATGCACTCAGTCGAAAACACATCAGTTTAAATTTCATATTGGAATCTTTGCCTCCCGAACTTAAAGAAGAGATTGCTCAGCTAAACCTGGTCATAGTTGAGGCTGGCCTCGCCAATATTGTGAAAATCACCCCTACTCTTGAGGAAGAGATCCGCAAAGCCCAGCCCGGTGATGCCGATCTGCAGAAGCAAACCAAGCTTTCCAATTTCTCGAAGGATCAGCGCGGTACCCTCTGATTCAGGGGAAGGATCTGTGTGCCTAATCAAGCAACTTTGAAGTAGAAAATCCTGTCAGAAGCCCACGAATCCTCGTATTCTATTCACCCTGGGGGTACAAAAATGTACGCAGACCTTTGACAAATATTCTGGTGGGATGTAATGAAGAAAGATATTTCTTATTTTGTGGCCTATTGTGACATATGCAATAAGGTAAAGGCAGAACATCAGAAGCCAGCCGGACTTCGCCAACCGCTGCCCGTGTCACAATGGAAATGGGAAGATGTGTGTATGGACTTCATCACGGGACTACCTAAGACCCGACGGGGCAATAATGTGATCTGGATTATAGTGGATACATTGACCAAGGTAGCCCACTTCCTCCCTATCAGAACCTCATAACGAGCAGATGAGCTTGCATGGCTGTACGTATCCAGAATAGTCAGTCTGCATGGAGTTCCCCGGACCATCACTTCCGATTGAGGTTCATTGTTCACCTCCACTTTTTGGTCCCGTCTCCATCAAGCCCTCAGAACGGAATTGAAATTGAGTACCGCTTCTCATCCTCAGACGGATGGACAGACCGAACGGGTAAATCAAATACTCGAAGATATGCTCCGAGCCTGTGTTTTGTCCCAAGGCCCAAAATGGGAAGATTGCTTGCCATACGCCGAGTTCTCGTATAACAATAGCTTCCAGACCAGTTTAAAGATGTCACCATATGAAGCTCTGTATGGCCGGAAGTGCCGCACTCCATTAAATTGGTCTCAAACCGGTGATAGCAGAATTTTCGGAACGGATCTCATGCTGGAAGCCGAGAAACAAGTCAAAGAGATCCAAGACAGATTGCAATTGGCCAAATCATGCCAGAAAAGTTATTACGATGCAAAACACCGACAGATCAGCTTTGAACCCGGAGAACATGTCTATCTTTGAGTCACGCCTATGAAAGGTATCAAGAGGTTTCAAACCCGTGGAAAGTTGGCACCTAGATTTATTGGTCAATTTCCCGTTATGACATGAGTAGGTGGTGTGGCATATCAGTTGGAGTTGCCCCCTGAACTATCAGACGTGCATAACGTGTTCCATGTTTCACAATTGCGATGGTGCATATCCCCGCCCGAGAAAAATACCGATTTGACCGAGATAGAGCTGGCAAAGGACTTAACCTATGAAGAGAGGCCGGTGAAAATTTTGGATCAAATGGAAAGAGTCACTCGCAGTAAAGCACAAAATTTTACAAAGTCTAATGGAAGCATCATACTGAGTCAGAATCAACTTGGGAATCAGAAGAATTTCTAAGGGCATGTTATCCAGAATGGTTTCCCCACGCAACCGAATCTCGAGGACGAGATTCATTCTAAGTGGGGGAGGTTTGTGACAGCCTGGTTTTTGCCCTCCTTTCTTTTGCTTGATTTTCAGTTGAGTTGGTTTTGAATTTGGAGTTTTGAATCATTTCATTTGGACTTAACCACTTGGGTACCCCTTGATTTTCACCCAAGTGTTCCCTCTCCTCCTTAAAACCATCATTTCACCTCCGGTTCAAACCAAAATATGACTTGGAATATTTTTCTTAAATGAAAAATATTCATTTTTGCCCTCCAAAACCCTAGTTAGCCCTTTGTGCTCCAAAGCAACCCTAATTTTCCTTGCCCAAAAAATCCTGAGAAAAATCCAATTATTCTTTGGACCCTAGGGCACCTTCCTGAGCAAAAATATTTCACCACTCTTTGGAATATTTTGGCTACAAAAAATAAACTCACTTCTGGGAAGAAATGGTAGTTTCTACAACAACTACCTTTTTACTAGCTCCATTGTAGCTGGTTTCCCCTGTGCCTATTTACCTTAGTAAGTGTAAGTAAAACCCCAAAGCTCAGCCCTTGACTCCCAGTAGTTTGACCACAGTAACTCTCCAAAGTTACTGTCCAGAAACTTACCAGTAGTACATATTTATTTCTACTGCACCTGGATCCTAGCCTAACCGTGGTAACACATCAGTTTACTAAGGACTACACGCCAGACATCTTGATTAGTGCTTAGGGTGGCCTGATGTCACGGTCCACGCGGTGACCGCGTTCGTCCGAGCGTGCTGGCATGCCAAACGTGCGCTCTGCGTGCCGCCAGACGCTCTGTTGAGCGCGTGCTCGCTGCCGAGCCGGCCCAAGCCTACCACCCCTCGCCACCATCCTTGTCTCCAACCACCTTAACTCCCCCTGGCGCTCGCTGACGCCGGAGCTCGCCGCAGCGAGCACGGGCACGGTCCGACCAACGACATAGTGCACATCGCACTGTGCTCGTCGTGTTCCCCCTCCCTCCTATGCTCGTCCGCGCCCGTGCACAGTTCCTGCGTGACCTCCGTCGTCTTCTCCCTCTCTCTCTGGCGCAGTTTGTCGCCTGGCGTCATGGCAAGGTGTCCTTTGGCGGAGCCCGAGCCTCCTCGCCGCCCGCCTATATAAAGCCGCCAACCCTAGCCTCTTGGAGCACCCGTAGCCACTCTCACACCCTCCACAAGCCACTAGAAGCCGCAGCCCGACCGGGCAGGCCACGGGCTGCCGTCACGAAGCCGAGCTCGCCAGCGATCCCCTCTTGATTGTCCCCGCAGCTCCCACCCCTCCCTAGCCAAGGCGACCCTGCCAGGGCCTCCGCAAGTCACCGGTGAGGCCATTCCACCCCGCTGGAGCCCCTGGAGCCGCTCCAAGCCGCCGTCATCTTCGTCTCCGGCAGCCTCCGACCTCTGCCTCCACTAGAGAGGACGATTCTGACGCCGTCCAGTCACCTCTAGCCACGCTACGGGTACAGGCAGGTGCGCAATCTTCTCCTCCATCGATCCCCCCTCTAGTTTGACTCCAAGACGCCTCATGGCCGGCGTGTGCTCCAGCGAGGCACCGCCTTCCCCTGTTTCCCTCTCCCCTCCCTTTGGCTTGACTAGAGGGGCCCTCTGGTCAGCCACTCATTACGCGCGCGAAGCGGTATGAGTGGTTGCGCCCCGGTTGTTTAGGCCTTTGAGATCACCCCCTGGCTGTTTAATATTTATTTCAAATTCATTTAATTCCAGGAACCTTCAAACAACCACAACTTTTTACCTATAAGTCCAAATGCATTGATTCTTTTTGCATTGTGTTCTTTGACCAAAAATCTAACAGCACCCAAAAGATGGGATTTTTCCTTGCTGTCTAGATTTTTTGGTAATTTTCAAAAGGTTTCTTGATGTTTCCTTTTTGTGGGTTTGTTTATTTTTAGAAGAGCCAGCTTGTCTTGAGGATCACCAGGAGCTTTGTGAACGTCATCAGCACTAAAGAAAGCCACAACAACTCATAATTATTCATGCATTTAAATTATTTATATGATAATTATATTCTGTCAAAAGGCTTCTCATGTTAAAATGCTTGATTTACAGAAAGTTTGAAGTAAAACTTGTTGATAAGCTAAGAAGAACTTAGTGATGAGTAAGGAATAAATGATATGGTCATGGAGTTTAATAATTAGTTTAATTATTATTCTTGCATGATGAATGATGATATTGCTAGAAATGATTCTGGTTTAAGGGTGGCTTGATCTTAACCAGAGAAGCATCTTGAGTTGATGATGGCTCCGTGGGAGTGCAGTTGACTTAGTTATTTTCATGATTATGTGATGCATGTTTTAGTGGTACATAGCATGGCATTGTGACATCGGTTGTGTTCATTTTAAGTTGAACCTGATAAATAACTCAACTTGAATATGTTGTTGACCGGGTCATGGTGCCGCTGAAACGAGTCTTTCCCAGTGCAACCACATTTGCCGGTATGGGACGGACTTAATGCATTTCATTGTCGTGCCTCTGGTCGGTGCCTCTATTTAGGGAAGGTTGTGGGCGTGCTGTACCCTATCCCGGTAGGCAGGCATAACCTTGTGAGCCCGTTGTTAAGTTAAGTTTTGGTACCGGATCCCAGAGTGGATCGTGGCCACGATGGTGGTCGAGGTGTCCGGAGGTAGACACGGGGCCACCCAGGACTAGCCCGATGGGGACTGAGTCAGAGTGGCCGGGAGAGTGTCATGACAATGAAATGGTTTCGTTGGAATGCCGTTGTTCCACCCAAATGGGAGTGCGAGGCCATGGGTTCCATAGTGTGGGTATAGTGTGATAACCTCTGCAGAGTGTATATTAATCTATCGATAGCCGAGTCCACGGTTACGGACACGCTCGAAAGTAGGGCACACCATGGGTCAACACTTAATAAATTTGCACACTAAGTTTGTAAGGAGGATGGCAGTAAGGCTGTCGTGTTGAGTTGGGCCACGATTTGGTCGGGTTGTGATCGCCGTAAGGATCACGGGACACGAGTTGGTCGGGTTGTGACCGCCGTAAGGATCACGGGCCATGAGTTGGTCGGGTTGTGATCACCGTAAGGATCACGGGTTTGATTTTGAAATCTGCACGTTGGTGGTCTGTGGATGACCATGTTCGGTAAGCAAGACCATGGGATGAGTATCGGTTAAGTATAATCACATCATGTTGGATATATTGTTGCATTGATGTTAAATGGTTAAATATCATGGTATTGTTTTTCATTATGTTTTTGCTTGTTGTGAGCTTGCAAGTACATTCAATGTACTGACCTGGTGTGTCATGCCAGTTTTCAGGAAAGTCTCGTTGCAAAGGAGTGCTGTTCGAATCTAGATCGTGTCCACATCGGTGTCCCTGTGCTATGGAGTTCCGCTACGACGTTGTTCCGCTGCCGCGTAGATGTCATGATCGAGGCCCCCTTTATGTTCACTAAATAATGTACATATTGTTCAGCCGCACCATGCGTGCCGCTTGGCCTCGCTAACTGTTGTAATATAAACTGTGCTCCGCTAGCATGAATAAAGCGGTTGATTTTCTGTACCAAGTTGTTGTGTGTTGCCAGAACACAAGGTCTCTGGGCTGGCAATGCAAGGTAAACCGGTCGCTCTGAGCCGGGGTGCCACATCTGCATGCCGCCACGCAGGTGCGTGCTGAGTTGGCCTGGAAGCTGCATATTGCCACGTAGGTGCCTGCCCAGCTGGTTGGACTGGAAGCTCCATGCGAACGGCGGCGGGGAGTTGATTGGTGTGGGCCTGACAGTGGCCCTGTTGTCGCCTCTGGCAAGGGTCTTGTCGGGTGGCTCGGCAAGGGTCCTGCCGTGGTGCGCTGGCGTCCTGGCAAGGGTCTTGCCGGGGGTCTCGTGGACTCCTTCGGTAAGGATCTTGGTGAGGATTGTTTCTTTCCAATCCTGATCTGATCTTGAGCATTCTATGTCTTCACAAAGATCTGAATGCCACCATGGAGGTGCCTCCTGAGCCCTGATCCAACATAGTTGTTGGAGACAGTGGCTCGAGGGTGGCCCGCTCCACTGGTGTGGTTGAGCCTCCCCAGCAAGGGGCTTGCCGGTGCTGCGGAGGCTGCCCCCGGCAAGGGTCTTGCCGGGGAAACCTTCTTCGCCCATTTGCACTTTGTGGCCTTGGTCCTCGATGTTGCCTTGTTTGTCTTGTGCCTTTGGCTTCTCTCCGGCTTCCCTTTCCTTCCCTGTTATGCGTTGTTGTGGAGGGTGGCTCTGACTGCCCGTGCACAAGTAAAGGGGTCAAAAGCAGAGCCCCTACTCTTGTACACGGACAGGAGCCCCCAGGCCTGGGCATACATAAGCGCAGCATGTTGTTGGGCCAGGCCCAGAACGGTGCGCGGGAAGTCGGGGCGGATTTTTACCGTGGTAACTGCTCCATCCGCTGCGCTTCCCCCCACGACTTGCATTGAACGCGCGACATGGGGGTCGTGCGCGTGCATGATGGAAGAGTGCTGGCGTCATCCCGTGGTGGACAGTAAAGAGGCGGCTTGCGTGTCTCTTTGAATCCGCAGGGCCGCTGCTCATTTATTGCCCTCACTTGGGAACCGTCGCTCCACGCGTCCCACTGTGCCTATCCCTTGCGCCATGTTCGCTGCATGCACGGTGCAGGGCGAATAATAGGCGCACGGGATTTGGGAGGTCGTGCGTGTGTGCGGGTCGATTCCCACGCGCCTTTAATGGAGTGGGGAGGGCGGTCGACGGCCCCGCTTGCTATCACTTTAACGGGCTGGATTGGCCGAGAGGGGGCGGCCGAGCCTCGCCCCTGCCCCTTTATAAAGAGGGGAGCGGGAGGAACGGTGCTTCTCAATCCTCTGTCATCTGCCTCTTCCCGTCCTTGCTCTCTCCTTCTTCCCGTCATGGCGAGGGGGCGTGGCGATGCTTCATCGGTGGTGGCGAGGGTCTCGGCTCGACAACGCATTGCTCCTCCCCAAGAGCTCATAGCGGCGGAGCCGCCCGTCAGAGGGAGGGGGAGGGGGCGAGGTCGAGGCTGTTTTGGTGCTCGAGGGAGGGGAGGACAGGGCGGCAGATCGGCTTCGTCTCCGCCAGTGGCCCCTCCTCCGATGGAGGGCCACGTCGGGGACAACCCTTGTGAGTTTTTCATCAGGCTGTGCTAGCCGCCGCACCATCGTACCGCCTCCCGACTCCGTTTGCGCGGGAGATGGAGCTGGATCCACCTTAGGCGTTGCGGCTGCATATGAGGGGTTGTGGGAACATCGACATATGGGCCGACATCGGGTTCCCCGCCCCTCACGTCATGTAGAGGGTGGAAGACCTTTGCCCGCGTCCATAGCTTGACGGAGGGGCTCACTCTCCATTTCAAATTAATGGAGAGTGGCCTCCTCTCTGTCAAGATCTTCGGGCACTACGGGACTCACGTAAGGTGCTGCGTGGAGAGCTCCTCCGACGATGAAGATTCCTCCTCGAGCGAAGGTGACGAGGAGGACAGCGGCAGCGATGATGAGGGTGGCGGGCGGCAGGATGATGGGTCCGACTAGGTGTCGGGCGCCGCTCTGGGCGGCACCGGCAACCCCATCATCCGTGTCGCCGGCTCCTTGAACTTCTCGGGGCCGCCTCCTTAGGCGGCTGGTGTGGGGAGGCTGTGTAAGAGGAAGAGGGCGGGCAGCAAGGTCGTCAAGTCAGAGTACGCGGGCACCGTCGCCTTCGTAGCGTATTGATAGTCCTGCCGCCTCGTCTTCCAGCTCTTCCTCCGGCGGTGCCATCACCATCCAGCCCTTGGACGGCCACCGAGATGTTCCCTTGGTGTCTTCTACCACCCGTAGCTTGCCTAGGCGCCCCTTTTGCCCTTCTGCTTCCTTGTTCCATTTCCTGAGGAGAGGGACAAGAAAGGGATTATGGGCACCTTATCTCTTTTTAGTCTTGTAAGCCTTCGGGCCTTTGTTAACTTTAGAACTTGTAATATCCTTGCTCATGTTTTTCATTTCGTACGAAATGTACCTGCACGGGATGTTCTTTAATGAAAAAAGGGATGTTGCCGGGTTTTTTGTTCACGGGAGAAACCCACGACAAGGAATGAACCCTTGTTACTATCTAAGGTAAACGTTTTTCGCCCGGCAACAGGCCTCGCCGTTCCCCCATCTCGCTCGACCTTTCTCATGCTCTTGGCGGAGGCAGGGATGAGATGAGTTTGGGCTCCATGTTCCATCCTTTTGCTGCCGCGTCTACGACCAACTTCAGACCCAGGAGATAATCCTTGGGTTCGAAAAGAGGGGAGCACGGTAGCTTGGATATAAAACGCGGTTTCACATACCCCAGTTCATAACGAAATGCATGATAGAGGATAAAAAAAACTTATCTGGACCTGCAGCCCCCGGAAGCTTTGGCTTGCCGTGAACGGGCCTTTGTATTTGCAGCCCCCGGCAACCTTGGCTTGTCGGGGTCGGGGCACCGGTCCGTCCCTTTCTTCCAAACAGCCCAGCAGAAATACTTACATGTCCTGTGAACCAAAAAGGACAGGGAAGAAACAGAGAGATGCATACTTGAACTCTGAGCTAGGTGTTAGCCGCTGCCAAGCACTATCAACCCTAACCGATGAGAAGACTCGACCTAGCATGCATGCTATAACTTAGGGCGCCAGCGCTTCCTTTATTAGTGCTCAGGGTCTGCGCCTGGCTTTGTACAAAGGGTTACATGCCTTGCTGGCAAGGCTCGTACAAAAGGGTGGCTGGCCGAGAGGTTCGGTAGCTGCGCCATATGGTAAAACTTGCGAAGATGCTCGATGTCAGGAGTTGCTCACTGGAACAACATCTTCGGTCTCCAGACGGACTGCGCCGGGCCTGGTGACTTGTGTTACCCAATAAGGGCCTTCCCACTTCGGCGTCAACTTGTTGGAATTTTTGGCCGACTGAACAAGGTCGCCTTCCTCAAAGCTCCGGGCATGAACCTTGTGGCTATGGTAGCAGCGCAAGGCTTGCTGGTAGCATGCTGCTCTCACAGCCGCCCGGAGATGATCTTCCTCAAGGAGCGTTGCGTCATCTTGCTGCAATCGCTCTTGCTCAAGCTCATCATAAGAGAGCACTTGAGGTGACCCATATATGAGTTCCGTGGGGAGAACTGCTTCTGCCCCATAAACCAGGGCAAAGGGTGCCTGGCCGGTGGCTTGATTTGGTGTCGTTCTGATCGACCAAAGAACCGCCGGCAACTCATTAATCCAGCATCTTCCACTTTTGCGCAGCCTATCAAAAGTCTTCGTTCTTAAGCCTCACAGGACTTCTGCATTTGTTCTCTCTGCTTGGCCGTTGCTCCGTGGATGTGCCACGGAGGAAAAATAGACCCTGTTGCCGAGATCCTCAATGTATTGCATGAAGGCGTGGCTTGTGAACTGTGTGCCATTGTCGGTGATGATCCTGTTGGGCACCCCAAAACGGCACACTAGTCCCTTGAAGAACTTGATGGCTGACTGCGCCGTCACCTTCCTCACTGCTTCCACCTCTGGCCACTTAGTGAACTTGCCTATTGAACGTACAAGTACTCAAAGCCCCCGACAGTGCGGGGGAAGGGGCCCAATATGTCGAGCCCCCAGACCGAGAAGGGCCAGGAGAGAGGGATGGTTTGAAGGGCTTGGGCTGGTTGATGAACCTTCTTTGAATGGAAGTGGCATGCTTCACACTTGGTTACTAGTGCCATCGCATCCTGGAGGGCGGTGGGCCAGAAGAAGCCCTGCCAGAATGCCTTGCCGGCAAGGGCACTTGACCCTATATGGGGCCACATATGCCTCCATGTATCTCTGCCAACAGCTCTAGTCCTTCCTCCCGGGAGATGCACTTCAATTTCACCCCATTCGGTCTCTTTCTGTACAAAATGTTATCAATGAATTGGTAGAGAGCGGACCGGTGGGCTACTTTCTTTGCCTCTTCCTGCTCCTCAGGAATCTCTCCCATTTGGAGGAATCGGACGGTGTGCTGCGCCCATGCTGGAGCCTGTGGCTCAACGACAAGGACTAAAGGCATCTCTTCTGCCATGGGAACGGCTGTCTCTACGGCCATGACCTCCGGTCCAGCCGGAGTCGGTTATCCTGCGGCAGGATCGGCATCCACGGCAACATCTTCATCGGCGGTTCCAGGGAGCTCGGTGGGGAAGTACTTGCCGGAGCCTAGCTTTTCCTCCGCTTATTCTTCCCGGTTGACGGCTCAACGAACGGTTGAGTTAACTGAAGCACGAAACTACCTGGTTCCACAGGTAGCTTGAGGGTAGCACGCTTTGACAAGTAGTCGGCAATGTCGTTCTCCGCCCGAGGGACGTGTTCTGCTCGTATACCGTCAAAGCGCTCCTCCAGCTTCCTCACTTCATCCACGTAGGCTTCCATCAACGGGCTTTGATAATATTTGTTGACCTGTCTGACGACGAGTTGTGAGTCGCCCCTGACGATGAGCTTTTTGACTCCGAGGTCCGCCGCGATCCTGAGACCGGCAAGCAAACCCTCGTACTCAGCAGTGTTGTTGGTTGACATCTCCCGGGGAAAGTGCATTTGGATGACGTACTTGAGGTGCTCTTTGGTGGGTGCGACAAGTAGCACACCAGCATTGATGCCTTGTAGCAAAAAAGCCCCATCAAAGTATATGATCCAGTTGCCACTCGTTTCCTCGTCGGGGAGAGTGGTCTCCTGTACCTCTTCGTCAGGCGTCGAGGTCCATTCTGCAACAAACTCTGCCAAGACTCTGCTCTGAATCGTCGAGGTAGTTTCGAACTTCAAGCCGAAACTTGACAGCTCCAGGGCCCATTCCATGATCCTTCCTGTTGCATCTGGGTTATGCAGTATCCGTTGCAACGGAAGGCGGGTAACCACGGTGATCTCGTGTGCTTGGAAGTAGTGGCGCAGCTTCCTCGAGGCCATAAGGAGGCCGAAGAGCAATTTTTGCACACCTGAATATCTTGACCTAGCTCCCTGCAAGAGGGAGCTGACGAAGTAAACTGGGTGCTGCACTATCTTCTTCCTTTGCACCACTTCACCCGACCACGCGGGTCCTGCCGTACTGGTGTCAGTCTTGCCGGTACCGAGCCTTGCCGGGGGCTCAGTCTTGCTGGGACCGAGCCCTGCCGGGGAAGGTTCTGGCCCGCCAACTGTTGACTTTGCCGCTGCTGCTGTCTCCTCGTCGACCACTCTCTGCACCACCAATGCGGCGCTAACCACTTGGTTTGTTGCCGCTAGATATAGCAGCAACGGTTCTTGTGGTTTGGGCGTAACCAGCACTGGGGCAGAGGAGAGGTACTTCTTCAAGTCTTGTAACGCCGCCTCAGCCTCTGGGGTCCACCCCACTGGGCCCGCTTTCTTCAAGATCTTGAGAAAAGGAAGGGCACACTCCGCGGACTTGGAGATGAATCGACTCATGGAGGCAATGCAGCGAGTGAGCCTACACACGTTCTTGATCCGTTTGGGTGCCTCAATCTGCTTAATGGCCTTGATCTTATCTAGGTTTGCTTCAATCTCGCGTTGCGACACAAAGAACCCGAGAAGCTTGTCGGACGGGACACCGAAGACACACTTCTCAGGGTTCAATTTGAGGTTGATCCTGTGCAGGTTCCCAAATGTTTCCTCCAGAGCTTGCACAAGCGTTGCTTTGTCCTTGGTTTTGACCACTATATCGTCCATATAAGCTTCCATATTTCTATATAGCTGGGGTTCAAAACCAATTTGGACCGCTCTTGCAAAGGTTGAGCCAACACTCTTCAACCCGAAAGGCATTCGTAAAAAGTAGTACGTACCAGATGGGGTGATGAATGACGTCTTTTCCTCGTCCTCCTTCATCATGAAGATCTGGTGGTACCCTGAGTAGGCGTCGAGGAATGATAACAGGTCACACCCAGCCGTGGAGTCATCAATCTGGTCGATGCGCGGCAACGGGAAGGGATCCTTTGGACAAGCCTTATTGATGTCTGTGTAGTCAATACACAACCTCCACTTACCATTTGCCTTGCGCACTACTACCGGATTGGCCAACCACGTCGGATGGAGTACTCCCCTTACCAAGCCTGCCGCCTCTAGCTTCCTGATTTCCTCCATGATGAACTCTTGCCTCTCCAGAGCTTGCTTCCTGACCTTCTGCTTGACGGGCCGCGCATGAGGACAGACGGCAAGATGGTGCTCAATCACTTTCCTGGGAACGCCGGGGATGTCGGAAGCTTGCCACGCAAACACATCGACATTCGCCCGCAGGAAAGTGACGAGCTCGCTTTCCTATTTGCTATTGAGGGTGGAGCTTATGGTAAAAGCTCCCCCCATGCCGTCCTCCTTGACGGGCACCTTCTTGGTCTCTAGTGGTGCAGCTCTGGCCTTCTTGCTCTTGCCGGTGGAGCTATCTGGCACGTCCTCAACGGGAGCGCAACACCCCGAAGAGGTGTGCTCACCGAAGTGGGTGGGAGGGGTCTTGCCGGTCTTCTTCCTTCTCGGGGCTCCGTCGACAGGAGCAGGTGCCTTAGCAGCAGCTGCTGCAACTGCTTCCCGGTAGAGTTGGTCGGCGCAAATCAATGCATCTTTCTTGTCGGAGGGGACGGTGATGATGTTCATCGGCCCTGACATCTTCAACATGTTGTAGGCGTAGTGTGAAGCCGCCATGAACTTGGCTAGCGTCGGGCGGCCGAGGATCCCGTTGTAAGGCAAGGGGATCTCGGCTACATCAAAAACAATCCTCTCCATCCTATGATTCAGCTCACCCCCGAAGGTTACGGGCAGCGTGACCTTTCCCTTTGGCTGGCTCCTCCCCGGGTTAACCCCTTGGAATGTGCCCATCTCCTCGAGGTCTCCATCAGGGATCTGCAGCCTTTTGACCACAACAGGCGAGATCAAGTTCAGGCCGGCCCCACCATCAACCAACATCTTTGTCACCTTGAGGTTGCGGATTGTTGGTGAAACCAACAATGGAAAATAACCAACCGCAGTAGTGCGGTCAGGGTGGTCCTCGGTGTCAAAGATGATGGGCGTGCTGGACCATTTCAGCGGCCTCCGTGCGTTGAACGATGGCTCCACCGCCGTGATCTCACGCGCCCACTGCTTGAGATGGCGGTGGGACGTATGCAGCGAGGTGCCACCATTGACACACATGGCCTCTGTGGCCTTTTGAAACTCGTGGTCGCCGGACTCGTCGTGCTCGTCATGATCATCATCTTCCTGCTTCTTGTCGCGGCCCCGAGCGGGCCTTTCCTGCTGATTATCCTTGCTGCGGTGGCCTCCTTGGCTGCCACGTTTCTTGCCGGACCCCTCGACACCATCTTGGCCTTTCTCCTTGTCCCGCCACTCATACTCGGCTTTCTGCTTCTCAGCGAGCAGCTCTACCTGCTGGCAGTTTTGGAGGTCATGGCCGTTGGTGCGGTGGATCTTGCAATACTACTTGCCAGAGCCTCCTAGCTTGTCGGCATCCGCCAAGGCCCGGCAAGCGACACACCCGGCAACCTCCTTGCCGGGGTTGCTCGCCTTGGTCTTCTTGGTGGTGCCGATGTCGTCGGATCCCTCAATGGCAAGCACAACCTTGCCCTTGCGCTTCCTGTTACGATGCCGGCCCTTCTTCGCTGGGGTGGCAGTGTCGCCAGTGGAGTCGGTTTCCGCACCGGCATCTTCGCCGGGGTACTTCCTTCCCTCTTCGGTGCGAGCGCATCGATCGGCCAGGATATAAAGCTCAGCCACATCCTTGACCTTGTTCATCGCCAGCTCTTCGTGCATCTTGCGGTTGCGCACATTCTGGTGGAATGCACTGATCACGGCGGCGAGATGAACATCGGGGATGTTGTACTGCACCCGGCTGAACCTTGGGATGTACTTGCGCAAATTTTCTCCTTCCTTCTGGGGGATGATGTGTAAATCACTCGCCTGGCCATGAGCTTGGTGACCTCCGGTAAAGGCGCCAACAAACTCATGGCACAGATCCGCCCAAGAAGAGATGGAATCCATCGGCAAGTGCATCAACCATGACATAACATTAGGCTTGAGTGCCAACGGGAAGTAGTTGGCAAGCACCTTATCATCGCGGGCCCCAGCAGCCTGCATCATGATGGTGTAGATGCTGAGGACTCTGACGGGTGAGTCTTGCCGTTGTACTTCTCGCCGACGTCAGGCTTGAACATACGGTGGGAGGGCCACTGGAACTGCCGTAGCTCACGAGTGAAAGCTGGACAACCTACCTCGTAGGGTAGGCCACCGTAGCCTCCTGGTGCTGGGTGGTCTGTAACGGGCCCTGTCCGCCTGTCCAACTGGTGGCGCGCGTCACGTGACGGTCGATGGTGGTTCGAGCGTCCTCGTGAGCCCGCTCCCGAAGAGTTTGGCGCTGGTCGCGGTTGGTTCGCGGGTCGGACGACGCGATGGAGATATCATCACGAGCATCGTCGCGACGGACCAACGCCCTGGGTGGCCGAGATGGAGGAGGGGAGTGCACCGTGGCCGCATCACCTCTAGCACGTCCTCCGCTGGCATGCGGTGGCCCGACGGAGCGACGGCCTACGGGTCCCGCCGGCCGCAACTCATCGTTGTTGGCGATGCCGACGAGGCTCCAGACGGTGGCCCTCCATTCGTCGAGCTTCTCCGCGGCGGGAGGAAAATCGAGTAGCAGCTGCGCGCGTGCTAGGGCTTCCGCTCACGTGGGTGGCGGCGAAATTTGGGTGGACCACGATGCGCCTCGACTTCTAACCACGTTAGAAGGAGCTGCGTCACGGGCCCGCGGCTGTTCGGCACCTCTGTCAACACCTCGACGCGTGTGCTGGCCCTCCTCATCATGTGATGGGCGCACGGGACTCTTCTAGGGCAGCGCACAGGGTCACCGGCAGGGTGACACTGCTCATCACGCACAACCTGAGAAGAGCGCACCATGGGCGCCGGCGTTGCCGTCTTGGAGGTCGCTGTGCCGCTGGCGGGCGGGATGGCGGCGCCCCTGGAGGACCCCGCGCCACCTGCGGGGGCCCCGACTCCGTCTCTAGAGCCCGCGACTGGTGGCTCGTCGCCTGGCGCGCGAACGACGCCACTCACCGGGCCTGGACCGCCAGGTTGATGCGGATATTCGCGGGCCGCACCACGGGTTCTCTCCGCGACTGGCCCCCTACTGGTCCGCACCGGTACTGGCAATACGGTCCCGGACAAACCGATCACCGTGGTCGTTTTCTTCTTAGGAGCCATGGCGATGAAGAATAGCTAGGTCAACTGCTAGACCAGATTCTGACATTTGCACGCCCCCTACATAGCGCGCCAAAGATGTCGGTGGGAAACGACACCTATGGGATCACTGGAATCCCTACTACGGTTGCGGGGCGCGGGATCGTGAGAAGAGCGGGACTAACAGATAGCACAAAGGGGATTTTACCCAGGTTCGGGCCGCAATGGTGCATAAAACCCTACGATCCTGCTTTGGTGGATGTATTTAGTGTTCTTGAGTCTTGAACTAGCTCCGGGTGGTGCTAGGTTCTAAAGAGCCGAATCCTTCTCCAGTGCGCCATGGGCCTCCTTTTATAAGCGAAAGGGGCTGCCACAGTGGCACACAGGAGGTGGAAAGTGCTACAGCGGTGTGAGCTTATTGCTGGTATTACAGGTCAAAGCGCATTTAATGCGAGGCTTAGGTGCCCGTTCACTTTATCGGGGACGGGAGCGAGTCCCGTCCCGTCCGTCGCCGCTCCTCCTCGCCTCGACACGCGCCCTGGCCAGTGATGCATCTGGTGCCATGTAGGTGGGCAAGCAGCTGAGGTGGCGCGGAGGTGGAGCCTCCATGAAGGTCTGCATGCCGCCATGCAGGTGCGTGCTGAGTTGGCCTGGAAGCTGCATGTTGCCACGCAGGTGCCTGCCCAGCTGGTTGGACTGGAAGCTGCATGCGAACGGCGGCGGGGAGTTGATTGGTTTGGGCCTGGCAGTGGCCCTGCTGTCGCCTCTATCAAGGGTCTTGCCGGGTGGCCCGACAAGGGTCTTGCCGGGTGGCCCGGCAAGGGTCCTGCCGTGGTGTGCTGGCGTCCCGGCAAGACATGGACTCCTTTGGTAAGGATCTTGGTGAGTATTGTTGCTTTCCAATCCTCATCTGATCTTGAGCATTCTATGTCTTCACAAAGATCTGCATGCCGCCATGGAGGTGCCTCCCGAGCCCTGGTCCAACATAGCTATTGGAGACCGTGGCTCGAGGGTGGCCCGCTCCACTGGTGTGGGTGAGCCGCCCCGGCAAGGGGCTTGCCGGGGCTGCCCTCGGCAAGGGTCTTGCCGGGGAAACCTGCTTCGCCCATCTGCACTTTGTGGCCTTGGTCCTTGATGTTGCCTTGTTTGTCTTGTGCCTTTGGCTTCTCTCCGGCTTCCCTTTCCTGCCCTGTTATGCGTGGCTGTGGCGGGTGGCTCTGACTACCCGTGCACAAGTAAAGGGTCAAAAGCAGAGCCCCTACTAATGTACACAGACATATTGATTCATGGAATAAGTGTAAAGTTGCTTTTATTTCCAAGTACTTTCCGCCCGCTAAGATCATCTCCCTTAGGAACGATATAATGAATTTTAAGCAACTTGATCATGAGCATGTTGCACAATCTTGGGAGAGGATGAAATTGATGATAAGAATTTCCCTACGCATGGTTTGAGTTTATGGATGATTATATAAAAAAATTATGCGGGATTAAATTTTGCATCTAGAAATCTTTTGGATTCCGCTGCGGGTGGTACTTTTATGGAAATCACATTAGGAGAAGCTACTAAACTCCTTGATAATATAATGGCAAATTACTCTCAATGGCATACCAAAAGAGCTTCCACTAGTAAAAAGTGCATGCAATTGAAGAAATAAATACTTTGAGTGGAAAGATGGATGAATTAATATAATTGTTTGCTAGTAATAGTGCACCTATTGATCCTAATGATATTCCTTTGTCTTCTTTGATTGGAAATAATAATGAATCTATGGGTGTGAATTTTGTTGGTATGAACAATTTTGGTAATAACGCATATAGAGGGAATTTCAATCCTAGGACGTTTCTATTTCCCTTACCTAGTCGAGTAGAGTGCCTATCAGACAAGTCTCCCGGCGGATTAAAAAAATGAAGAGAGAGTTGGCAAATTTGCAAAACGATCCCAGAAGAGTCGACCCATCGCATGCAGAGCTAAAAATTTCAGATCAACTAACTGAGTTGTATCACATGGAAGAAAACTTGTTGTGACAGAGATCTAGAGTGGATTGGCTTACAGATGGTGACAAGAACACCAAGTTGTTTCAACGACGTGTGAGCATGCATCGACGCAAGAACACAATCTGATCTCTATAGCAAAATGACGGCTCTCTAACACAATACCCGGCCGAGATGGCTTCCCTTGCTAATTCCTTTTATCAGGAATTTTTTCTTTCAGGAGGCACATTGGTTATGGGAGTAGTGTTGGACTCGGTTCCCAACTAGGTGACTCCCCAGATGAACACTATGCTAATGTCTCCATATAAGGCAAAGGAGGTGAAAACTGCACTGTTCCAAATGTATCCGACAAAAGCGCCGGGCCCCGACGGATACCCAACACATTCTTCCAACATCACTGGGATTTGTGTGGCCCTGAGGTCACAGAGGTGGTGTTGCGGATCGGGGAGAGGAAAGCCCAAAGGTAATCAATGAAACAACACTTGTTCTTATTCCCAAGGTTAGGGATCCTACCCAATTAACCCAATTTAGAC
Organism: Triticum dicoccoides; assembly: GCF_002162155.2. Taxonomy (NCBI): domain Eukaryota; kingdom Viridiplantae; phylum Streptophyta; class Magnoliopsida; order Poales; family Poaceae; genus Triticum; species Triticum dicoccoides. The sequence goes on from NC_041393.1 coordinate 584,836,781, forward strand.
CGATAAGTCTTTGTAATGTGTTGTACAAAATAGCTTCGAAGGTAATCTCAAATAGATTAAAACAGATTTTGCCTGAGATTATTTCAGAGGAACAATCGGCATTTGTACCAGGGAGGATGATCACTAATAATATTATCACGGCCCATGAGTGCTTGCATTTTATGAAAAGGAACAAGGCACAGAGGAACAGATTTTGCGCGCTTGGCATGATGAAGGCCTCTGATAGGGTCGAGTGGGAATACTTGGAAGCGATCATGCTCAAGCTTGGTTTTGAGCCCGGTTGGGTCTCATTAATCATGAGGATGGTGATTTTGGTTAAATTTTCAGTGCTCTTTAATGGTAGCAAGCTCGAACAATTTTCACCTTCTAGGGGGATCCGTCAGGGAGACCCAATTTCTCCGTACCTATTTTTACTTACAGCGGAGGGCCTTTCATGCCTTTTGAAATCTAATGAATCAGCACACCTCATTGGTATTCGAGTGGCTCCACCGGCTCCACCGGTAAGCCACTTACTTTTTGCGGATGATAGCCTGCTGTTTGTAGGAGCTAGTGTTGATGGAGCAAATGAGTTGTCTTCTATTTTGGATCGCTACTATAATGCCTCGGGCCAAAGGATCAACCTCTCAAAATCGTTAGTTTTTTTAGTAAGGGTTGTCCCAATGTGCTCTGGACAAGTGTAATGCAGGCTTTGGAAGTCACTAATGAGTCTTTGTTAGAAAGATATTTGGGCATACCCTTTGATGTTGGTAACAGCAAAAACAGAGCTTTCAAATTCTCGAAGGATATAGTCTAGAATTAAGTTAAGGGATGGCTAGACACAATTCTTTTTGTTGGGGGAAAGGAAGTACTCATCAAATCAGTGGCCCAAACACTGCCAGTATACTCCATGTCTTGTTTTAAACTCCCCCGAGGCTTATGTGAACATCTAAATTCTTTGATATGAAAGTTTTGGTGGGGGAGTAAGGAAGGCAAGAGGAAAGCTAGTTGGGTTTCGAGGAGCATGATGACGAGGCCAAAACATTGCGTACGTTTAGGATTCCATGATATAGAGTTGTTCAACTTGGCATATCTAGAGAAACAAGCATGGCGCATACTGACTGATCCTACAATGCTAAGTGCCAGAATATTGATGGCGAAGTATTTCCCTACCACTAAGTTTCTTCAGGCAGAGCTAGGAGGAAGCCCCTCGCACGTATGACGGTCAATATTATATGGGCATGATACTCTCTCTCAGGGGATAATACGGAGAATTGGGGAAGACAACACCAAACGGAGTCCTTGTTTTTGAGTTTTACAGAAAGGGAATATCAAATGGGGTCCAAACGGAATAAAACTTTTGCGATGATTTTTCTTGGACCAGGAACGAGACTTGGAGATGAAGTCATAAGACCCACGAGGCGACGACAAGCCATAGGGGCGTGCCCCCTGGGCTTGTGGCCCCCTCGGAGGTCTCTTAACCCTAATTTTTGGCCTATATAATCCAAAACCATCAGAGACGTTGATACGTCTCCAACGTATCTATAATTTTTGATTGTTCCATGTTGTTATGTTATCATTCTTGGATGTTTTACAGTCATTTTATATCATTTTTTGGTACTAACCTATTGACATAGTTCCCAGTGTCAGTTGCTGTGTTTTGCATGTTTTTTACATCGCAGGAAATCAATACCAAACGGAGTCCAACCGCTGTGAAACTTTTTTTGGATTTTTTGGGCCAGAAGACATCCACTGGGCCAAGAACGCAACTCAGGGGAGCTCCGAGGGGAGCACAACCCACTAGGGCATGCCTGGGGTGCCAAGCACGCCCCGGTGGGTTGTTCCCTCCTCGTTGTCTTGCCACACCGCCTCTTTGCTCTATAAATACCCCAATATTCCAGAAATCCTAGGGGAGTCGACGGAAATCAATTCCAGCCGCCGTAGAGTCCAGAAACACCAGATCCAATCTAGACACCATCACGGAGGGGTTCATCATGTCCATTGGTGCCTCTCTGATGATGCATGAGTAGTTCTTTGCAGACCTACGGGTCCGTAGTTAGTATCTAGATGGCTTCCTCTCTCTCTCTCTCTTGATTATCAATATAATGGTCTCTTGGAGATCCATATGATGTAAGACTTTTTGTGGTGTGTTTGCTGGGATCCGATGAACTTTGAGTTTATGATCAGATCTATGTTTTTATCCATGAAAGTTACTTGAGTCTTGTTTGATCTCTTATATGCATGATTGATTATATCCTGGTATTTCTTCTCTGATATTTGGGTTTTGTTTGGCCAACTTGATCTATTTATCTTGCAATGGGAAGAGGTGCTTTGTGATGGGTTCGATCTTACGGTGCTTGATCCCAGTGACAGAAGGGAAATGACGAGTATGTATCGTTTCTATTAAGGATAACAAGATGGGGTCTATTTCTACATAAATAGATCTTGTCTACATCATGTCATTGTTCTTATTGTATTACTCCCTTTTTCCATGAACTTAATACACTAGATGCATGCTGGATAGAGGTCGATGTGTGGAGTAATAGTAGTAGATGCAGGTAGGAGTCGGTCTACTAATCTTGGACGTGATGCCTATATAATGATCACTGCCTGGATATTGTCATGATTATTTGAAGTTCTATCAATTGCCCAATAGTAATTGTTTTCCCACTGTTGCTATTTTCTCGAGAGAAGGCTAGTGAAACCTACGCCCCCTGGGTCTCTTTTCATCATATTTACCTTCGCGATCTATTTTCCTTTGCTTTTATTTTCAGATCTGTTAAACCAAAAATACAAAAATACCTTACTGCAATTTATTTATTCCGCGATCTATTTATTCTATCTACCACAATTATTTCACGTTATCTTGCCTACTTGAGGCGCCGTACCCGAAAGGGATTGACAATCCCTTTTACACGTCAGGTTGCAAGTATTTGTTATTTGTGTGCAGGGGCTATTTACGTGGTGTTAGGAGGTTCACCTACTGGTTCGATAACCTTGGTCTCATCACCGAGGGAAATACCTACTGTCGTTATACTACATCATTCCTTCCTTTTTCGGGAAATACCGACGTAGTTCTAGCAGACATCAAAAGGAATTTCTAGCGCCATTGCCGGGGAGGATCTTCAACATCAACCAGGTTTCTAATCACAAATCCCATCTCCTCACAATTTACATTATTTGCCATTTGCATCTCGTTTTCCTCTCGCCCACTTCACAAAAAAGCCGTTTTATTCGCCCTCTTTTTCCTTCGCCGTTTTCTCATCAGATCTATTTTTGAGTGCAATCTTGTTGTGTAGTCATCATGACTCAAGAGAACACCAATTTGTGTGATTTCTCAAATACCAACAATAATGATTTTATTAGCACTCCGATTGCTCCTCCCGCCACTAGTGCAGAGTCTTGTGATATTAATACTGCTTTGCCGAATCTTGTTATGAAAGATCAATTTGCTGGTACTTCTAAAGAGGATGACGCGTCCCATCTTAACACATTCGTGGAATTATGCGATATGCAAAAGAAAAAAGATGTGGACAATGATGTTGTGAATTTGAAATTATTTCCATTTTCTTTGCAAGATTGCACAAAAAATTGGTTTTCTTCTTTACCTCGCAATAGTTTTGATTCTTGGAACAAGTGCAAGGATGCTTTTATTACTAAGTATTTTCCGCCTGCAAAAATTATTTCCCTTAGAACCTAGATCATGAATTTCAAGCAACTTGAACATGAGCATGTTGCACAATCTTGGGAAAGGATGAAACTTATGCTAAGGAATTGCCCAACTCATGTATTAAATATTTGGATGATCATACAAAAAAATTATGCAGGATTGAATTTTGTTTCTCATAATCTTTTAGATTCCGTCGCAGGGGGTACTTTTATGGAAATAACTTTGGGTGAAGCTACTAAATTGCTAGACAATATTATGGCAAATTACTCATAATGGCATACCGAAAGAGCTCCTACTAGTAAAAAAGTCAATTTGGTAGAAGAAATAAATTCTTTGAGTGAAAAAGATGATGCTCTTATGAAGTTGGATGCTAATAAAAGTGCTCCTATTGATTTTAATGATGTGCCTTTGTCTACTTTGATTGTGCAAAATTGTGATGCCATAGATGTGAATTTTATCTCATGAAACAATTTCAATAACAATGCTTATAGAGGTAATTTTAATCCTAGGCCTTTTCCTAGTAATTCCTCTCATAATTATGGTAATTCCTATGGTAATCCTAGTTGTAATAATAATATAAACACCTCTGAACTTGAAAACAATATTAAAGAATTTACCAATACTCAAAAAGCTTTCGATGCTTTGATAGACAAAAAGTTGAATAAGGTTGATGATTTGTCTAGAAGTATTGATAGAATTTCTCATGATGTAAAAACTCTCAATATGAAATTTTTTGTGCCTAAAGTTGAAGAATCAATTAAATCTCGTTATGTTTCTATGGATGAAAGTAAGAAAAGAACCACTATATGCTTAGAGCTAAAAGAGAATTTTTAGAAAGAGCATTTTTGGTGGTTACTTTCATAAAAGTGATGAAGATCTTAAAGTGATTGGTGTCTCTTCTATTTATTCTTTGTTTAGTAAAATTAAGATTGATGAAAAAGGGACTGGAGAAGAGTCAACTTTAGTTAGAAGGCGTCCCTATGATTCAGCGGGTGAAAATATTGTTGAGAAAGTTGATAAAAGTGGGTTTGAAGAGGTCAATACTTTAACTAGTGACGTGCCCACTATTTTGGATTACAAAGACTTTAATCATGATAGTTTCTCTTTGTTTGATTATATTTCTTTGTTGCGATGCATGATAAATTCACCCCATGCTTATGACCAAAATAAAGCTTTTACTATAAATATATTGTTGATGCCATGATGAAAGCTTTTGAAGAAAAGTTGGAATTAGAAGTTTAAATTCCTAGAAAATTGCATGATGAGTGGGAACCTACTATTAAAGTCAAGATTAAAAATTATGAGTGTTTTGCTTTGTGTGAATTGGGTGCTAGTGTTTCTACAATTCTGAAATCTTTATGTGATGTGCTTGGTCTTACCAATATTGAAGAATGCTCTTTAAATTTGCACTTGGCGGATTCTACTATTAAAAGGCCTATGGGAAGAATTAATGGTGTTCTTATTCTTGCAAATAGGAATTATGTGCCCATATATTTTATTGTTCTTGATATTGATTGCAATCCGTCTTGTCCAATTATTCTTGGTAGACTGTTTTTACGTACTATTGGTGTCGTGATTGATATTAAAGAAGGCAATATTAAATTTCAATTTCCACTAAGGAAGGGTATGGAACACTTCCCTATAACAAGAATTCAGCCACCTTATAAATCAATCATGAGGGCATCATATGGATCTAGAACCAAAGATGACAAAACTTAGATCCTACACGTTATGCCTAGCTAGGGGCGTAAAATGATATCGCTTGTTGGGAGGCAACCCAACTTGTATCTTTTTCCATTTTGGTTTTCTTGCTGTTTTCAATAAAATACCCAAATTTACCTCTGGTTGGATGTGTTTTTGTGGTTTAAATTAGTGTTTGTGCCAAGCAAGGCCTTTGGGATGATTTGGGTGAAAGTTGATTTGATCTTGACGAAAAACAGAAACTTTTGCGATCATGAAATTATTTTTAGTTTTTATTAGAAGAGTGTTTTTGAGCTGATTCTTTTTGAAGAAGATTAATAAACAAACTATTCACGTTTTCCTAATTTTCCAGAATTTTTGGAGTTACAGAAGTATTCGAAGTAGTCAGATTGCTATAGACTGTTCTGTTTTTAACAGTTTGTGTTTTCTTTGTGTTGTGCACTTGTTTTTATGATTCTATGATTTTATTTGATGAGTTTTTGCCATAGAAAAGTTGGAATGCAGTAGAAATAATGCAAAATAAAATATGATTGGGTTTGCAACAATACTTATAGTAGTGGTTTGCTTTCTTATACTAACAGATCTCACGAAGGTTTTGTTGAGTTTTGTGTGATTGAAGTTTTCAAGTTTTGGGTGATCTTATGATGGATGAAGGAATAAGGATTAGCAAAAGGCTAAGCTTGGGGATGCCCGAGGCACCCCAAGATAATATTCAAGAAGTAGCAAGCAACTAATCTTGGGGATGCCTCCGAGTGGCATCCCCTCTTTCTTCTAACAACCATCGGTATTTTACTTGGAGCTATATTTTTATTCGTCACATATTATGAGTTTTGCTTGGAGAGTCTTGTATGATATGAGTCTTTGCTTGTTTTGCTTTGTGTTTTAAGTGTTGAATCCTTGCTGGACACACCTTTTTGAGAGAGCCAAAAATTATGCTATGCTTGCTCCTATGCTTCACTTAAATTTCTAGAGCCTTGGAATTGCTCTAGTGGTTCACTTATATCTTTTTTGAGCACGGTGTGCTTTTTTATTTTTGAAGAAACGCTCTCATGCTTCACTTAGATTTATTTGGGAGTTAGTATTTTTTTAAGAAATTCTCTCTTGCTTCTCTTAGATAATTTTGAGAGAAAGAAAATTTATGCTCGTGTTCTTCACTTAAATTTGTTTGAGCTTATCAAAAGCAAGATATGAAAATGGTTCCAAAGTGATAGATATCCAAGGAGGATATAATAAAAACTTTCATGAATATTACTAGACAAAATAAACTTGATTCTTAGTAATGGTTTTGAGATATGATGATATGATATGTGAGTCATGTTGATGAGTAATTGTGCTTTAGTAAGAATATTGATGTGAAGGTTTGTGATTCCCTATGCAAGCACGAAAGTCAATAGTTATGCAATGAAATTTATATCCTACTTGTGGTGCATTGTTTGGTGTTACTTGGTTGGTCGCTTCTCAATCTTTTTGCTAGCCTTCATTTTGCACTAAGTATGATCACTACTTGTGCATCCAAACCCTTTTAAACCAGTTTTGCCATATGAGTCCACTATACCTACCTATATACGGCATTTCCATGCCGTTCTAAGCAAATTTGCATGTGCCATCTCTAATTTTCATAATAAATTTCTGTTTTGTGTGCTCTACCGCTCGCGAGGCGGTGAGGGGTGGACAATATTTTCCATGCTAGATGTGTTATTCTCGTGATGAATGTTCGTTCACTTGTCATTGCACGTGAGTACGACAAAGGTATTAGGGATGCCCAGTCCCGAAATGAAAAATGAATTTACTTTATGTTGTCAAATAATAAACTACTTGGAAAAGTGTTGGTATGGAGGGCACCTGTGGATACGTTTAGCCATGGAAAGTGAAAGTAATGGTGGAGAAAGGAATAAACTTTATTTTTTGTTTGGTAGCCGCCTATGATGTATCTAGCATGGAAAATGTTGGGAGCTCTAAGTCGTTTTCGTTGGTGCGAAAAGTATGCCTCCCAAAATGTTTTTATCTCTCAATTTTCGCTTTGAGCTCTGGCACCTCTATAAATCCCTACTTCCCTCTGCGAAGAGCCTTTCTTTTACTTTATGCAATTTTTATTTTGAACTTGAGTCGCTGTATTCTCTTATAAAGCACCAACTAAGGGGCACTATGATCGTATTTGAGCATTGGGTGTAGCTAATATCCGAGTGTGTTTCATGAATGGATCAATGGTTGAGCATAACGGGCTAGGGATAACTTGCTTTAGTGTCGATATTTTGAAAGACATGGTTGCTTGTTGGTATGCTTGAGTATTAAAGTTTTCATGTCAAAACTAGACTATTGATTTGAACCATATAAAAGTCCAAATGTCCATGCTATAAAGAAAAGAAAATGTGATGAACATGTTAGGCAGAAATCCACAAAAAAATCTGTTTTTATCATTTACCTACTCGAGGACGAGCAGAAATTAAGCTTGGGGATGCTGATTCGTCTTCAACGTATTTATAATTTTTTATTGTTCCTTGCTATTATATTATCATTCTTGGATGTTTTACAGTCATTTTATATCACTTATTGGTACTAACCTATTGACATAGTGCCCAGTGTCAGTTGTTGTTTTCTACACATTTATTACAACGCAGGAAATCAATACCAAACGGAGTCCAAATGCAGTGAATCTTTTTGTGCATTTTTTTGGGCTAGAAGACATCCAGTTGGCCAGGAACGCACCTGAGGGGAGCTCCGAGGGGAGCACAACCCACCAGGGTGCGCCTGGGCCCCAAGCGCGCTCCGGTGGGTTGTGCTGTCCTCGTTGGCCTCCCGCACCGCCTCTTTGCTCTATAAATACCCCAATATTCCAGAAACCCTAGGGGAGTCAACGGAAATCAATTTCAGCTCCTGCAGAGTCCATAAACACCAGATCTAATCTAGACACCATCACAGAGGGGTTCATCATGTCCATTGGTGCCTCTCTGATGATGCGTGAGTAGTTCTTTATAGACCTACGGGTCCGTAGTTAGTAGCTAGATGGCTTCCTATCTCTCTCTCTTGATTGTCAATACAATGGTCACTTGGAGATCCATATTATGTAAGTCTTTTTGCGGTGTGTTTGTTGGGATCCGGTGAACTTTGAGTTTATGATCAGATCTATGTTTTTATCCATGAAAGTTATTTGAGTCTTCTTTGATCTCTTATATGCATGATTGATTATAGCCTCGTATTTCTTCTCCGATATTTGGTTTTGTCTGGCCAACTTGATCTATTTATCTTGCAATGTGAAGAGGTGCTTTATGATGGGTTCGATCTTACGGTGCTTGATCCCAGTGACAGAAAGGGAAACGACATGTATGTATCGTTGCTATTAAGGATAACAAGATGGGGTCTATTTCTACATGAATAGATCATGTCTACATCATGTCATCGATCTTATTGCATTACTCCGTTTTCCATGAACTTAATACACTAGATGCATGCAGGATAGCGGTCGACGTGTGGAGTAATAGTAGTAGATGCAGGCAGGAGTCAGTCTACTAATCTTGGACATGATGCCTATATAATAATCCTTGCCTGGATATCATCATCATTATTTGAAGTTCTATTAATTGCCCAACAAAAATTGTTTTCCCACCGTTTTCTATTTTTCTCGAGAGAAGCCACTAGTGAAATCTACTAGTCATTCATCCTCAGGGATGAATCCACGCAACATCACCAGCATTACCCGCTCAATCCATATGTGCCAATCATGACTCTTGAGACCAAATATCTTCGATTTTTAAAGACTCGCTCCCCTCTTTAGATTCACGGCATACCCATCGGGGAACATCAACTGCATTTTCACCCACAAGATAATTTCCCTCATAGATGGCCTTCCAGGATTGAACCATGCCTTTGGCTTTGTCCAGTTCTTCTTTCCCTTTGGTGGTTGCATGTTTGGTTATGGTCTATGACATAGCGCCTCCTGATCGACTCTTGCCTTAGGATTACCCTTTGACTTCCCATCTATGCCAAACATTGTACCAAAAAGTGCTTGATACGTCTCCAACGTATCTATAATATTTTATTGTTCCATGCTATTATATTATCTGTTTTGGATGTATAATGGGCTTTAATATGCTCTTCTATATTATTTTTGGGACTAACCTATTAACCGGAGGCCTAGTGCCAGTTTCTGCTTTTTTTTGCCTATTTTAGAGTTTTGCAGAAAAGGAATACCAAACGGAGTACAAACGGAATAAAACCTTCGCGATGCTCTTTCTTGGACCGAAAGCAATCCAGAATACTTGGAGTTGAAGTCAAAAACGCCATGAGGCCTCCACGAGGCCTAAGGGCGCGCCTAGGGGGGTAGGAGCACCCTCCACCCTCGTGGGCCCCTTGTAGCTCCACTGACGTACTTCTTTCGCCTATATATAGTCTTATACCCTAGAAACATCAGGGAGAGCCACGAAACCATTTTCCACCGCGCAACCTTCTGTACCCATGAGATCCCTTCTTGGGGCCTTCTCCGGCGATCTGTCGGAGGGGGAATCGATCATGGAGGGCTTCTAGATCAACACCATTTCCTCTCCGATGAAGCATGAGTAGTTTACCATAGACCTCACGGAGGGCTTCTTCTCTCTCTTTGATTCTCAATACAAAGTTCTCCTCGATGTTCTTGGACATCTATTTGATGTAATACTCTTTTGCGGTGTGTTTGCCGAGATCCGATGAATTGTGGATTTACGAACAATATTATCTATGAATATTATTTGGTTCTTCTCTGAATTCTTATATGCATGAGTTGATATCTTTGGAAGTCTCTTCAAATTATCGGTTTAGTTTGGCCTACTAGATTGATCTTTCTTGCAATGGGAGAAGTGCTTAGCTTTTGTTTCAATCTTGCAGTGTCCTTTCCCAGTGACAGTAGGGGCAGCAAGGCACGTATTGTATTGTTGCCATCGAGGATAAAACTAAGGGGTTTATATCATATTGCTTGAGTTTATCCCTCTACATCATGTCATCTTGCTTAATGTGTTACTCTGTTCTTATGAACTTAATACTCTAGATGCATGCTGGATAGCAGTTGATGTGTGGAGTAATAGTAGTAGATGTAGAATCATTTCGGTCTACTTGACACAGACGTGATGCCTATATTCATGATCAGTGCCTTTGATATCTTCATAATATGCGCTTTTCTATCAATTGCTCGGAAGTAATTTGTTCACCCACCGTAATACATGCTATCTTGAGAGAAGCCACTAGTGAAACCTATGGCCCCGGGTCTCTTTCCTATTATATTACATCTCTTTTCCATTATATCACATCTTGTTTACTATTTTGCAATCTTTACTTTCCAATCTATACAAACAAAATACCAGAAATATTTACTTTACTATCTTTATTAGATATCACTTTGGCAAGTGACCGTGAAGGGATTGACAACCCCTTTATTGCATTTGTTGCAAGGTTCTCGATTGTTTGTGTAGGTACTAGGTGACTTGTGCGTTGTCTCCTACTAGATTGATACCTTGGTTCTCAAAACTGAGGGAAATACTTACGCTACTTTGCTGCATCACCCTTTCCTCTTCAAGGGAAAAACCAACACAAGCTCAAGAGGTAGCAAGAAGTATTTCTAGCGCTACTGTCGTGGAGACTTACGCCAAGTCAAGACAAGATTTGATCTCCCGTCAACTTCCCGATTTCTAGCGCCGTTGCCGGGGAGATCTACGCCAAGTCAAGACATACCAAGTACCCATCATAAACTCTTCTCCCTCGCATTACATTATTTTCCATCCACCTCTCATTTTCCTCTCCCCCACCTCTAAAACGATTTTCGAGAACCTTTGCATTTTCTTCTCCCCTCTTCCGTTCGATCTTTTGTTTGCTTGTGTTACCATGTGCCTTCTTTTTGCTTGCATCTTCGCTTGCTAAAAGTTTATGGATCCTCATCCACTTGCTAATATTTTTAAGAGATCCAATTATGATGAACCTATTTCTAGTGAGTTGAGTGCACTAGATAATCTTTATGAGGTTTTGCTTGAAATTTGTGAATCTGAAAATTGTGATGAAGTACTTTATGACGTGATTCACGATAGATCTTTGAATAAAAAGCAGGATTTCAATGATTTTGTTATAAATTCTATTGATGTCAATTGTGCTAGTGATATGCAAAACCCTAATCTTGGGTATGCTAGTTTTGCTATGTCTACTATTTGTTGCAATGATCATGCTTGGGGTGATTCTTCTTATGATCTTGAAAATTTATTTAAGCCCCATGATGGATATGAGATTTATAATAGTGTTTACAATATTATTGAAAGTGGGTTTGGAAGAGTGTCAACTTTGGATCCCACATATTCTGAGAATGTTCAATCTTATGAAATATTTGATAAAAGTGGGTTTGGAGAGGTCATGACTTTGGTTAGTGTTAATCCCACTATTTTGGAAGAGTGTCAACTTCGCATGCATGTGGATCGTGTTGAAAATATTTTATGTGATAGCTATTTTGTTGAATTTGGTTATGATCCCACATGTAATTATTATGAGAGGGGAAAATATGGTTGTAGAAATTTTCAAGTTACTAAATTACCTCTAGTTATGTTGAGATTGCTATTGTCTCTTTCCGCTTCCTTGCATATGTTAGTTTTTGACTGCTATGATAATTTGTTTGCCTATAAGATGCCTATGCATAGGAAGTATCTTAGACTTAGATGTGTTTGTCACGTGTTTTATGATGCTCTCTTTGTGCTTCAATTCTTGTATTTCATATGAGCATCATCGAATTATCAATGCCTAGCTAGGGGCGTTAAACGATAGCGCTTGTTGGGAGGCAACCCAATTTTATTTTGTATTATTTACTTTTTGCTCCTGTTTAGTAATAAATAATTCATCTAGCTTATTTTTAGATGTGGTTTTATGTTTTATTTAGTGTTTGTGCCAAGTAGAACCTTTTGGGAAGACTTGGGTGAAGTCTTTGCGATCTTGCTGTAAAAAACAGATTTTTTTGCGCTCACGACAATAGCTATCATTTTTTTTCTAGAAGAGTGATTTTAGGTTGATTCTTTTTGTAGATGATTAATAGACAAATTCCTAACGTCCACCAATTTATTTAAGAATTTTTAGAGTTACAGAAGTGTCCGAAAGTTACAGATTGCTACAGACTGTTCTATTTTTGACAGATTCTGTTTTTTCGTGTGTTGTTTGCTTATTTTGATGAATCTATGAGTAGTATCGGGGGGTATGAACCATAGAAAAGTTGGAATACAGTAGTTTTAACACCAATATAAATAAATAATGAGTTCATTACAGTACCTTAAAGTGGTGGTTTATTTTCTTATACTAACGGAGCTCATGATATTTTCTGTTGAAGTTTTGTGTTGTGAAGTTTTCAAGTTTTTGGGTAAAGATTTGATGGATTTTGGAATAAGGAGTGGCAAGAGCCTAAGCTTGGGGATGCCCAAGGCACCCCAAGGTAAAATTAAAGGACAACCAAAAGCCTAAGCTTGGGGATGCCCCGGAAGGCGTCCCCTCTTTCGTCTTCGTCTATCGGTAACTTTACTTGGGGCTATATTATTATTCACCACATGATATGTGTTTTGCTTGGAGCGTCTTTTATGATTTGAGACTTTGCTTTTTAGTTTACCACAATAATCCCTGCTATACACACCTTTTGGGAGAGACGCGCATGAATCGGAATTTATTAGAATACTGCTTCACTTATATCTTGTGAGCTAGACAATATTGCTCTAGTGTTTCATTTATATATTTTTAGAGCACGGTGGTGGTTTTATTTTATAGAAATTATTGATCTCTCATTCTTCACTTATATTATTTTTAGAGACTTTGAAAATAGCATCGTAATTTTCTATGGTTATAAAATTAGTCCTAATATGATGGGCATCCAAGATGGTTATAATAAAAACTTTCATATAAAGTGCATTGAATACTATGAGAAGTTTGATTCTTTATGGTTGTTTTGAGATATTAAGATGGTGATATAAGAGTCATGCTAGTAGAGTAGTTGTGAATTTGAGAGATACTTGTGTTTAAGCTTGTGATTCCCGTAGCATGTACGTATGATGAACCATTATGTGATGAAGTTGGAGCATGATTTATTTATTGATTGTCTTCCTTATGAGTGGCGGTCGGGGACGAGCGAGGGTCTTTTCCTACCAATCTACCCCCCTAGGAGCATGCGTGTAGTACTTCATTTCGATAACTAATACTTTTTTGCAATAAGTATGTGAGTTCTTTATGACTAATGTTGAGTCCATGGATTATACGCACTCTCACCCTTCCACCATTGCTTGCCTCTCTAGTACCGCGCAACTTTTGCCGGTACCATACACCCACCATATACCTTCCTCAAAACAGCCACCATACCTACCTATTATGTCATTTCCATAGCCATTCCAATATATATTTCCATGCAATTCTTCACCGTTCCGTTTATTATGACATGCTACATCATTGTCATATTGCCTTGCACGATCATGTAGTTGACATCGTATTTGTGGCAAAGCCACCATTCATAATTTTTCATACATGTCACTCTTGAATCATTGCACATCCCGGTACACCACCGGAGGCATTCACATAGAGTCATATTTGTTCTAAGTATTGAGTTGCAATTCTTGAGTTGTAAGTAAATAAAAGTGCGAGGATCTTCATTATTAGAGCATTGTCCCAGTGAGGAAAGGATGATGGAGACTATGATTCCCACACAAGTCGGGATGAGACTCTGGACTAAATAAAAAAAGAAAAAAAAAGAGGCCATAAAAAAAGAGAAAAGCCCCAAATAAAAAATGAGAGAAAAATTGAGAAGGGGCAATGCTACTATCCTTTTACCACACTGTGCTTCAAAGTAGCACCACGATCTTCGTGATAGAGTGTCTCCTATGTTGTCACTTTCATACTGGTGGGAATTTTTCATTATAGAAATTGGCTTGTATATTCCAATGATGGGCTTCCTCAAATGCCCTATGTCTTCGTGAGCAAGCAAGTTGGATGCACACCCACTTAGTTTCTTTTGAGCTTTGATACACTTATAGCTCTAGTGTATCCGTTGCATGGCAATCCCTACTCACTCACATTGATATCTATTGATGGTCATCTCCATAGCCCGTTGATATGCCTAGTTGATGTGAGACTATCTTCTCCTTTTTGTCTTCTCCACAACCACCATTTTATTCCACCTATAGTGAGATGTTCATGGCTCACGCTCATGTATTGCGCGAAGATTGAAAAAGTTTGAGAACATCAAAAGTATTAAACAATTGCTTGGCTTTTCATTGGGGTTGTGCACGATTAAATACTTTGTGTGATGAAGATAGAGCATAACTAGACTATATGATTTTGTAGGGATAGCTTTCTTTGGCCATGTTATTTTGAGAAGACATGATTGATTTGTTAGTATGCTTGAAGTGTTATTATTTTTATGTCAATATTAAACTTTTGTCTTTAATCTTTCGGATCTGAACATTCATGCCCCATAAAAAAATTACATTGATAAATATGCTAGGTAGCATTCCACATAAAAAATTCTGTTTTTATCATTTACCTACTCGAGGACGAGCAGGAATTAAGCTTGAGGATGCTTGATACGTCTCCAACGTATCTATAATTTTTTATTGTTCCATGCTATTATATTATCTGTTTTGGATGTTTAATGGGCTTTAATATGCTCTTTTATATTATTTTTGGGACTAACCTATTAACCGGAGGCCCGATGCCAGTTTCTGTTTTTTTGCCTATTTTAGAGTTTTGCAGAAAAGGAATACCAAACGGAGTCCAAACGGAATGAAACATTCGCGATGATCTTTCTTAGACCGAAAGCGATCCAGAAGACTTGGAGTTGAAGTCATAAACATCACGAGGCATCTACGAGGCAGGAGGGCGCGCCCAGGGGGGTAGGCGCGCCCCCACCCTCGTGGGCCCCTCGTAGCTCCACGGACATACTTCCTTCATCTATATATATACTCTTATACACTAGAAACATCAGGGAGAGCAACAAAACCACTTTTCCACTGCCGCAACCTTCTATACCCGTGAGATCCCATCTTGGGGCCTTTTCCAATGATCTGCCGGAGGGGGAATCGATCACAGATTACTTCTACATCAACACCATTGCCTCTTCGATGAAGCGTGAGTAGTTTACCACAGACCTTTGGGTCCATAGTTATTAGCTAGGTGGCTTCTTCTCTCTCTTTGATTCTCAATTCAAAGTTCTCCTCGATGTTCTTGGAGATCTATTCAATGTAATACTCTTTTGTTGTGTTTTGCCGAGATCCGCTGAATTGTGGATTTATGAACAAGATTATCTATGAATATTATTTGGTTCTTCTCCGAATTCTTATATGCATGATTTGATATCTTTGCAAGTCTCTTCAAATTATCGGTTTAGTTTGGCCTACTAGATTGATCTTTCTTGCAATGGGATAAGTGCTTAGCTTTGGGTTCAATCTTGCGGTGTCCTTTCCTAGTGACAATAGGGGCAGCAAGGGACGTATTGTATTGTTTCCATCGAGGATAAAAAGAATGCGTTTATATCATATTGCTTGAGTTTATCCCTCTACATCATGTCATCTTGCTTAATGCGTTACTCCGTTCTTATGAACTTAACACTCTAGATGCATCCTGGATAGCAGTCAATGTGTGGAGTAATAGTAGTAGATGCAGATTTGTTTCGGTCTACTTGACACGGACGTGATGCCTATATTCATGATCATTGCCTTAGATATCTTCATAATTATGCGCTTTTCTATCAATTACTTGGCAGTAATTTGTTCACCCACCGTAATACATGCTATCTTGAGAGAAGCCACTAGTGAAACCTATGGCCCCCGGGTCTCTTTCCTATTATATTACATGTCTTTTCGATTATATCACATCTCGTTTATTATTTTGCAATGTTTACTTCCCAATCTATACAACAAAAATACCAAAAATATTTACTTTACTCTCTTTATTAGATCTCACTTTTGCGAGTGACTGTGAAGGGATTGACAACCCCTTTATCGCATTGGTTGCAAGGTTCTTGATTGGTTGTGCATGTACTAGGTGACTTGTGCGTTATCTCCTACTGGATTGATACCTTGGTTCTAAAAACTGAGGGAAATACTTACACTACTTTGCTGCATCACCCTTTCCTCTTCAAGGGAAAAACCAACGCAAGCTCAAGAGGTAGCAGTGCCTCCATGATATTCTTCTCAGTGTGCATCACGTCGATGTTGTGTGGGCAAAGGAGGTATTTGAAGTAAGGCAGATCCACAAGCATGTCTTGTGAGTCCAGGTGTGTTGCAAATTATACCCCTTGGAATACCCTGGACACTCTGGATCTAGCTCGAGAGCGTTTAACTGGTCCAAGATCTCTTGGCCCATCGACGGAGGTGGTGCAGAGTCTTTCACAACTCTACCTTTGATGAAGTTCTGCTCGTCTTTCCTGAACTTATAGCGAGGATGCAGGAACGGTCTATGCATGTCGGAGCAAGAAAACTTGCGACCGGCCTCAAGCCAATGATCCCTTGCATGTGGGGCACGGGAACCTTCCATGCATAGACCAGCCAACAAATAACACATACGCTGGCAAGTCATGCGTCGAGTACATGTACCACACACGCATTATGAATTTGTTTTTGCTAATGGCGTCGTATGTCTTGAACCCATTATCCTAGGCTTCTTGCAATTTGTCCTTCAGCGGTTGCATGTACACATTCATATTCTTCCCCGGATAGTTCAGCCCTAGAATTATCAACGTCAGGAAATGTTCTTTCTTTGCATAATCTATCTGGGGGAGATTGAGTGGAATGATAAATACGGGCCAACAAATGTATTGGGTTGCCGCCAGACCAAACACACTGAACCCATCCGTGCTGATGGAGACTCGTGGATGCCTCGGATCTGCCGGTTTTTCGTCATGTAATGCATCGAAGCGCTTCCATGCTTCACCATCTGATGTGTGCACCATCATCAGCTTCCCATCTGCATCTAGTTGGGTTCTTTTGCCCGTTTTGTGCCATGTCATGTATCTTGCCATCTCTTCGACCATGAAAAGACATTGAAGTCTTGGTACGATTGGCATATACCAAAGAACATTAATGGTGATTTTGGTCCGTGTCTTCTCACCCATACCGTTGTCTACCACCACATACCTGGATGACTTGCAAATGGGACAATAGTTCAAGTCCGCATACTGAAGCCTAAATAAGGCACATCCATTCTCACAGGCATGTATCTTCTCATAGGGCATCTTAAGAGCACGGAGGATTTTGACTGACTTGTACAGGTTTGTAGGTAGTACGTGGCCTTTGGGTAGAAAACGTCCAAATACTGTCATCATCGCGTCGTAGCATCCTCTAAGCAAGTTGAATTGTGCTTTAGAGCCATTATTTGTGAGATGGCATCCAGCTGACAAAGCTCAGTGTGCTTGTGGAGAGGATGTTTTGAAGACTCCAACATTGCATTGAAGGCCTTTACAGATTCCTCCATCTCATCGTCTGAGTCCCGAGCATCATCAAAGTCTTGCACCATGTCTTGCATCCCAGTACCATGCTCGTCGGTGCGAAGACGAAGCACCTTAGCTCCGGCGCGTTGGTCAGACTCGCCATGAAATGTCCACACCATATAATCTGGAGTAAAACCCCTATTCTGAAAGTGTTTGCCCATTTCAACCTCTGTCCTCTTGTGCCAATTGTTGCACCCTGCACACGTGTCATGGTGGGCGCACGGCAGATGCCATTCGATGGCTAAAGAGAGGAGGAGGCTCGAGGGCACTGGTGGGCTCCAGAGGCGGGGTTGGTATGAGAGCGTGCGGGACGCAAGACATACCCAGGTTTGGGGCTCTCCAGAGAGATAATACCCTTAGTCCTGCCGAGTTTGGTTGATATGCAACAATACAAGGTTACTTCTTGATCTGTTTGGAGGAAGAAGGGAGGCCGGCCAGGGCTTAGGCTACCCCCTCTTCCCTAGTGCGTTCTACTGATCGGTGGCTGGTTTCCTATGTGTTTACTACTTCTCTATTCAGCTTCCTTACTTGCCTACCTGCGTGTGCAAGGGCTCCTGGGGGTTTTATAGACCAACCCCCTAGGGGTACAATGGTAATGTTATGAGCTCATGAGACTGGGTCGTTAACGTCTGAGGACCCAGACTGGGACCTGTTGGGGGGCCGTGATTCACCGGGTTCCCCTGGGTGTGGGCCCTGCATGCCTTGGGGAACTATGCGCCATCTTGTCAATCGTCATGGCGTAGCCGAGTCGAGTCGGGTACAGTGGCGCCCCGTAAGGTCGCCGCTTGCTGTTGTCAGCGGTGATGATGGGGGCACTGTTGTCATGTCGGGCCTGGTTAGCGGGTAGGTGAGGGGCACTGTTGCCACGCTCCGGCTGACCAGAGGCATGGGCGCAGCACTATTGCCTTGGTCATCGATGGATGAAGACTCGTCCCATCGCACGGCCTAGATGGGACGGGAGCTGACCCGTGGTTGGGTTGCGGAGCACGACACGGGTAGAGCCGACTTGTTCGGGAAGCCTTGGTTGTGCCGGGTTCGACTGTCTTGTACTGGTTGTCGAGGCCGAGTCGAGGTTCCTGGCCGGGTTGGAGAGTTCGGCCGGGTCGCAGGGTCCAGCCGGGTCGAGCGATCCGGCCAACCGCGTGCCGTCTTGAGGGGCGACACCGGCCCCGTAGTTTTTGAAAAGGATCCGGGTTCCGTTGCCTGCCCGGGGTTCATCCCCCCTACAATAGTCCCGGAAGTTGTGAAGGTCCGTCGTCTTCGGAAGGGAGGGCGTTCGCAGTTTCCCCCTTAAGTAAGGCGAATTCTGCGAGCGCCGCGTCCGGCAACACCCACTGTGTGCCAGTTTTTCAGGAAATCGGAACGCGGCACCCCGGCGCGGAGGGAACCGAGGAGTCCATCAAATCTTGGGGCAATCGCTCGGGCTTCGCCTAGGAGCCATGTGGTGCCCGGAAATCGAAGGGGCCTGACAGGCCACGCGCGTGATGGGACTGGGCGACAGACTGGGGCCCACTGCCGCGTGCCCTTGGCCCGTGCGTGCGGATTTATTACAGTGTCCGAGGATCAGTTGCTCTTCCCTGTGAAATTATTGCGCGTGTACATGCACACTTATTGCGGGGTAGTGGGAAAGGCGGACGCAGACGATCCCAATCCCCCACGTTCAAATCGAGGGCTATAAATTGGGGCGAGGGGGTGGCGGACATTATTCTCGCTCGCGCTCCCCTGCCTTTTCGCCCTTGGTCTGCTTCTTGCGATCACCGCGCTGCGATGCCTGCTGTTTCGAGCAGAGCTCCGTAGTCGGCGGGCTCTTGGATGGGCTCAACCGGCACCGTCGAGGACATCGCCTACCTCCGCTCCTCCTGGCGGTTGCCGCGGGAGACGGAGGTTACCGTGCGCCTGCCATGGGGCGAGCAGAGGCCGCAACCGCAGGGCACGGAGCACGTGCTCTTCCTCCCTCACTTCGAGTGCGGGTTCGGGCTACCGGCGAGCACCTTCTTCCGCTTGTTTCTGGAGTTCTTCGGGCTCCAGCCCCACCATCTTGGCGTCGGCGCCATCGTCCAGCTCTCGGGCTTTGTCACCCTCTGCGAGGGGTACCTGGGGGTCGAACCCACGATCGACCTCTGGGCGTGTCTCTTCTCCCTGAAGCAGCAGGGGCCGACGGCAGGGGAGTTCGCCGACTGCAGCGTTGCCGTCATGTCGAAGCGGTCGGGGGCGGACTGCCCCAAGATTCCGCTGGAGGTTTCTGCCAAAAAGTGGCAGAATTCCTTCTTCTACGTTGATACGTCTCCAGTGTATCTATAATTTATGAAGTATTCATGCTATTATATTATCCTTCTATGATGATTTATATGCATTTATATGTCATTTTCTATGATTTTTGGGACTAACCTATTAACCTAGAGCCCAGTGCCAGTTTCTGTTTTCTCCTTGTTTTTGTGTTTTACAGAAAAGGGATACCAAACAGAGTCCAAATGACGTGCCAATTTTGAGGATTTTTTATGGACCAAAAGAAGACCACGGAGCATCGGAGTTGGGCCAGAAGAGTCCCGGGCTGGCCACGAGAGTGGGGGGCGCCCCCCCCCCCAGGGCGCGCCCCCTATCTCGTGGACAGCCCGGAGACCCCCCTGACGTGAAACCAAAGCCAAATATTCCTATAAATACAGAAACCCTCGGGAATTAACCTATATCGGAAGTTCCGCCACCGCAAGCCTCTGTAGCCACGAGAAATCAATCTAGGCCCTCTCTGGCACCCTGCCGGAGGGGGCCATCATCACCGGAGGCCATGGAGGAGGCTCTCAGAGGGGCCATCATCGCCATGAAGGCCAAGGACCAGAGGGGGAAAGCCATGGAGGAGGAAGCACAAGGGGGAGAACTTCTCCTCCTCTCTCTTGGTGGCACCAGAGTGCCATCAGGAGGGGAATCATCGCCGCGATGATTGTCTTCATCAACATCACCATCATCATCACCATCCTCATCTCTTTTACGCGGTCCACTCTCCCGCACCCCGCTGTAATCCCTACTTGAACATGGTGCTTTATGCTACATATTATGATTCAATGATGTGTTGCCATCCTATGATGTTTTGAGTAGATATCTTTTGTCTTTGGGGTGATTGATGATCTAGATTGGTATGAGTTGTATGTTTCACTTTAATGCTGTCCTATGGTGACCTCCGTGTCGCGCAAGCATGAGGGACTCCCGCTGTAGGGTGTTGCAATACGTGCATGATTCACTTATAGTGGGTTGCGTGAGTGACGAAAACACAAACCCGAGTAAGGGGGTTGTTGCGTATGGGATAAAAGAGGACTTGATGCTTTAATGCTATGGTTGGTTTTGACCTTAATGATCTTTAGTATTTGCGGATGCTTACTAGAGTTCCAATCATAAGTGCATATGATCCAAGGATGGAAAAGTATGTTAGCTTATGCCTCTCCCTCATATGAAATTGCAATGACGACTATCGATCTTGTTAACAATTGCTTAGGACAATTCCGCACACCGATCCACTATTATTCCACACTCGCTACTTATATTATTTAGTAGTATATTCTAACTTTATGATAACATCACCTACTTCTATATTTTAGCTCTCTGATATCATACGAAGTTATCCTCTTTATACCCGCAACACAGTTTTATTTCTTGCTTCTAGTTGGAAGCAAACATTCGGTGCACGTAGAGTCGTATCAGTGGTTGATAGGGCTTGAGAGAATATTGATCTTACCTTTAGCTCGTTGTGGGTCCGACACTCCATACTTATCACTTCCACCTTTGGGAATTGCTACGATGATTCCCTGCACTTGGGGATTATCAAGCTCTTTTCTGGCGCCGTTGCCGGGGAGCAATAGCGTGGGGTTGATATTCTCGTGTGTTCTTGTTTGCTTTCTTCACTTAGTAGATTTTGTTTTTCCTTTTTTGTTTCTGTTTAGTTGTGGGTGAAACATACAAAAAAAATTAAATATAATTAAAATACCAAAAAATATTTACTTCCCTCTCATGCTTAAAAAAGTGTTTCAAAAAGAGAAGTGATTGGAAAGTTATGCATTGAAGAAGTGAGGGTCGACCTTGAGCACTGGTGTTCATGCTCACGGAAACAATGTAGAATTTTTCATGTAAGTTTCTCTTTAAATAATTATCCCCTTGTATATAACCTTTGTATTATAAAATTATTGTGCCAAGCTTTGGTTTTAGTATGATAAGATTGCTTGCTTTCTATGTGCAGAACAAAAACAGAAACTTTGGCTGTAGTGCATGAATTTAATTTTTTTACTGGAAAGTCAAATCGGTCTGAAACTTTTTTCACATTACTTATGTACAAATTGTTCAAATTTTCAAATTTATTTCATAATTGTTGGAGTTACACAAGTTTACTAATCTTCCAGATTACTACAGACTGTCCTGTTCTTGACAGATTCTGTTTTTCGTGTGTTGTGTTCTTATTTTGATGCATCTATGGATAGTATGTAGGGCAAGAACCATAGAGAAGTTGGAATACAGTAGGTTTAACACCAATATAAACAAAGAATGAGTTAATTACAGTACCTTAAAGTGGTAGTTTGCTTTATTACACTAACGGATCTCACAAGTTTTTGTTTAAGTTTCTGTGAATGAAGTGTTTGAAGAACGAGGAGTTACCGATGTGAGAAGAATAAAGAGAGACAAGAGTTCAAGCTTGGGGATTCCCAAGGCACCCCAAGTAAATATTTTAAAGGATACTCAAGCATCTAAGCTTGGGGATGCCCCGGTTGGCTTCCCATCTTTCCTCTTCAACAAATATCGGTATACCTCGGTTTTTGTTTTGTTCACATGATTTGTGTCCTTTGTGTTTGTATTTTTCTTTAAGAATCATGATGGTATGAGCTAGCTCTTCATTTATTTATAGGATGCTTCATGTGCTTCACTTATATCTTTTAAGTATGATCTTATAGAATTGCTCTTTGTGCTTCACTTAAATCGTTTGAGTATGGTTTTGTAGAATGCTTCGTGCTCTTCACTTATATATTTTGAGCTTGGATATTGGCTAGTTTATATTAATTGTAAAATGCTCCAGGAACTTCACTTATATCTTTTGGAGTATGAATAATACTATAATTTAAAGTGGATTTGGAAGAGTGTCAACTTTAGGAATTAGTGATCCCACTATCTTGGAGGAGGTTGAATCTTTGAAAGTGGATTTGGAAGAGTGTCAACTTTAGTTAGTATTACACCATTTCAGAAGAGGTTCCAATTAAGTATGAGAACAAAGTTGCTATCCATGTTGCTACTGAAAATTTTTATGAGGGAGGAATATGTGCTTGTAGGAGTTGCAATAATATCAAGTTTCCTCTCTATGTGCTTAAATTTTTGAAGTTTTACTTGTTTTGCCTTCCTATGCTAGTTGATTCTTGTTCCTATAAATTGTGTGATCACAAAATCCCTAGGAATAGGAAGTGGGTTAGATTTAAATATGCTAGTCATATTCTTCATGATGCTCTTTTTATGTTTCAACTCTTATCTTTTATGCCAGCTCATTGAAATCATCATGCCTAGCTAAAAGTCATTAAAGAAAAGCGCTTATTGGGAGACAACCCAATGTTTATCCTTACTGTTTTTGTGTGTCTACATGATTAAGCTACCGTAGTAATCATGTTTTATAGCTTTTGTTCCAATAAAGTGCCAAGTAAGACCTTTGGGAAGACCTGGGTGAAAGTTAATGTGATCTTGCTGTAAAAAGCAGAAACTTTGTGCTCACGAGATTAGCTGTCATGTTTTACAGAAGAGTGATTTTCAGTTGATTCTTTTTGAAGAAGATCAATAGACAAATTCCTCATGTCCACTAATTTATTTCATAATTTTCGGAGTAGCATAAGTATGGTTATTGTTCAGATCATTACAGACTGTTCTGTTTCTGACAGATTCTGTTTTCATTGCATAGTTTGCTTGTTTTCTAATTTCTATGGCTTATATTTCTCAATATAAATTGTAGAAATAATATGGTATAGTAGGCATTATGTGAAAACAATTATGAACCTTGTCTTTTACAGTACCAAAGTGCATGGTTTACTCTTTATCATACTAACCTATCTCACGAAGTTTGGTTGAGTTTTGTGTGGTTGAAGTTTTCAAGTTTTGGGTAAAGATTCGATGGACTATGGAATAAGGAGTGGCAATAGCCTAAGCTTGGGGATGACCAAGGCACCCCAAGGTAATATTCAAGGACAACCAAGAACCTAAGCTTGGGGATGCCCCGGAAGGCATCCCCTCTTTCGTCTACGTTCATCGGTAACTTTACTTGGAGCTATATTTTCATTCACCACATGATATGTGTTTTGCTTGGAGAGTCATTTCCTCTTGTTAGTATTTTCTTTCTTTTATTTAGAATAATGTTTTTCATCTTTAGTTTCAATAAAAATGTCAAGGATAGCCTTTACCATGCTTATTTTCCTAGCATACATGTTGCTGTTTCAAAACAGAAAGTTTACCGCTGTTGCAAAAATTACCTAGAAAATTCAGAGAATGGTATAATGTTGAATCTTTTTGCATATTAAGATCTGATAAATTTATTACAGTGGTAATTTTCTCTTATAATTTTTGGAGTTAAGGAAGTATTGATACTCTTGCATTCTTTACAGACTGTACTGTTTTGGCAGATTGCTGTTATGTTTGCATTGTTTGTGTATGTTTGCTTGTTTAATGATTCTATTTGAGGATAGGAGTATTAGATATGCAGAGGCATTTAGTATTCAATGTTTAATAATAACTTTAGTGATTTGTTACAGTATAAAATGATAAGGTTTTGTATTGGTTTATACTAACCCATCTCACGAGTTCTTGTTGAGTTTGTTGTGAATGAAGCTTTTGATAAAAAGAGAAACCGTGATATGAGAGGAATTAAGGAGACATAAAAGCTCAAGCTTGGGGATGCCCAAGGCACCCCAAGATAATATTTCAACAAGTCTCAAGCATCTAATCTTGGGGATGCCCCGGTAGGCATCCCACCTCTCTTGTTCAACAACTATCGGTTAGTATCGGTTGAGCCTAAGTTTTTTCTTCTTCACATGAGTTGTGCTATCCTTGCATTGTAATTTTATTTCAATTTTACTTGCTGTTTGAATACAATCATTGGATCTGATTATTGAATAAAAAAGGGAATGCTCCCATGGCTACTTGATTATTCGACTACTCAGTGTCTTTCACTCATATCTTTTGGAGTAGTTTTTCATTTACTCATGTGCTTCACTTATATCCTATGAGTAAATGGTTGAATGAGTTGAATGTCATGAATCTGAATTTATATATGTTTCATTTGGTTACAACATGGATAGTAATGACTTCACATATAAAGAGTATGAGGCATAAAAATTGTTGAGAGTTGGCAAACGTAGTTTTGGTCATCGTTGCAATTAATAGGAAGTAATAAGGAAAGAGAGGTTCACATACAAATATATTATCTTGGACATCTTTTATGATTGTGAAGCACTCATTAAGTATGACATGCTAAAAGAGTTGATGTTGGATAAGGAAGACAACATAATGGTTTATGTTTTCGACATCTCAGTTAAAGTATATTGTCATTGACCTTACAAACATGTTGAGCTTGTCTTTCTCCCTCATGCTAGCCGAATTCCTTGCACTAAGTAGAGATACTACTTGTGTTTCCAAATACCCTTAAGCCCAGTTTTGCCACGAGAGTCCACCATACCTACCTATGGATTGAGTAAGATCCTTCAAGTAAGTTGTCATCGGTGCAAGCAACAAAAATTGCTCTCTAAATATGCATAACTTATTAGTGTGGAGAAAATAAACTTTGTATGATATTGTTGTGGAAGTAATAAAAGCGACGGACTGCGTAATAAAGGTCCACATACAAGGGCAATATAAAGTGACGTTCTTTCGCATTAAGATTTTGTGTATCCAACTCTAAAAGCACATGACAAGCTCTGCTTCCCTCTGCGAAGGGTCTATCTTTTACTTTATGCTTTTACTTTATGCTTGAGTCAAGGTGATCCTAACCTTTCCCTTTTTCATTTTATCCTTTGGCAAGCTCCTCGTGTTTGAAAGATCATGATATATATATATATATATATATATATATATATATATATATATATATATATATATCAAATTGGATGTAAGTTAGCATGGGCTATTATTGTTGACATCAACTAAAGGTGAATACGTTGGGAGGCAACACAATAAGCCCCTATCTTTCTCAGTGTCTGGCTGAAACTCCATAACCACAAGTATTGCGTGAGTGTTAGCAATTGTAGAAGACTATATGATAGTTGAGTATGTGGACTTGCTGAAAAGCTCTATTCTTGACTCTTTCTGATGTTATGATAAATTGCAATTGCTTCAATGACTGAGATTATAGGTTGTTAGTTCTCAATGAAGTTTCTGAACCATACTTGACATTATGAATAGATTGTTACTTGATCATGAAAAGTTTTATGAGATAAGCTATTATTATGACACATATTGATGCTAGAAAAGGTGATTGAAATTATCTTTGATCAAACTTATGCACCTACTAGCATTCACACTTCATAAATTATTTCTTTTATCATTTACCTACTCGAGGACGAGCAGGAATTAAGCTTGGGGATGCTGATACGTCTCTAACGTATCTATAAATTATGAAGTATTCATGCTATTATATTATCCTTCTATGACGATTTATATGCATTTATATGTCATTTAATATGATTTTTGGGACTAACCTATTAACCTAGAGCCCAGTGCTAGTTTCTGTTTTCTCCTTGTTTTTGTGTTTTACAGAAAAGGGATACCAAACGGAGTCCAAATGACGTGCCAATTTTGAGGATTTTTTATGGACCAAAAGAACACCATGGAGCATCGGAGTTGGGCCAGAAGAGTCCCGGGCTGCCCACGAGAGTGGGGGCGCCCCCCTATCTCGTGGACAGCTCATAGACCTCCCTGACGTGAAACCAACGCCAAATATTCCTATAAATACAGAAACCCTCGGGAATTAACCTGTATCGGAAGTTCCGCCGCCGCAAGCCTCTGTAGCCATGAGAAATCAATCTAGGCCCTCTCTGGCACCTTGCCGGAGGGGGCCATCATCACCGGAGGCCATGGAGGAGGATCTCGGAGGGGCCATCATCGCCATGAAGGCCAAGGACCAGAGGGGGAAAGCCATGGAGGAGGAAGCACAAGGGGGAGAACTTCTCCTCCTCTCTCTTGGTGGCACCGAAGTGCCATCGGGAGGGGAATCATCGCCGCGATGATCGTCTTCATCAACATCACCATCCTCATCACCATCCTCATCTCTTTTACGCGGTCCACTCTCCCGCACCCTGCTGTAATCCCTACTTGAACATGGTGCTTTATGCTACATATTATGATTCAATGATGTGTTGCCATCCTATGATGTTTTGAGTAGATATCTTTTGTCTTTGGGGTGATTGATGATCTAGATTGGTATGAGTTGTATGTTTCACTTTGATGCTGTCCTATGGTGCCCTCCGTGTCGCGCAAGCGTGAGGGACTCCCGCTGTAGGGTGTTGCAATACGTGCATGATTCACTTATAGTGGGTTGCGTGAGTGACAGAAACACAAACCCGAGTATGGGGGTTGTTGCGTATGGGATAAATGGGGACTTGATGCTTTAATGCTATGGTTGGGTTTTGACCTTAATGATCTTTAGTATTTGCGGATGCTTGCTAGAGTTCCAATCATAAGTGCATATGATCCAAGGATGGAAAAGTATGTTAGCTTATGCCTCTCCCTCATATGAAATTGCAATGACGACTATCGATCTTGTTAACAATTGCTTAGGACAATTCCGCACACCGATCCACCATTATTCCACACTCGCTACTTATATTATTTAGTAGTATATTCTAACTTTATGATAACAACACCTACTTTTATATCTTAGCTCTCCGATATCTTACAAAGCTATCCTTTTTATACCCGCAACACAATTTTATTTGTTGTTTCTAGTTGGAAGCAAAGGTTCGGTGCACGTAGAGTCGTATCAGTGGCAGATAGGGCTTGAGAGAATATTGATCTTACCTTTAGCTCCTTGTGGGTCCGACACTCCATACTTATCATTTCCACCTTTGGGAATTTCTATGATGATTCCCTGGACTTGGGGATTATCATACGTCTGCAACTTGGACGCGGACCGCATCAACCTTCCGGCCTTCGCCATCACGCCGCCGCGGGCGAAGATGAACTGGGGCTACTACCCCAGGAACCCGTTGCAGGAGATCCTCAATCTATGCGAGCGGGTGGCGGTGATGAAGACGCGGGAGGGGCTCACTGGCACCGACCTTATCGACACATTCATCACGCGTCGGGTCCTCCCGCTGCAGTGGCGCACCTACCTCATCGGCGAGATGGACGGTCTTCAGGACCCTAATCGCATGGGGTCGGCGCGCCTGTCGGTGGACCAGATTGCACGCTGGGTAAATGACATCTCCAAGGCTAACCTTGGGGACGACTGGCGGTTCAGCAAGGCGCCGTACTGCTAATTGAATCCAGCGCCTCTGTTGAGTATTTGGTCATCTCACTTTGCTGCTGCGCAACTCCTCGTTCGTCCTGACGCGACACGGGAGGTGCTTCTAAATGCCAACCGGCACCCTTACGCCTAGGCTCCGTCCCAGGTGGTCCGGGCGGCGTCGGAGGAACCCGCGGCACATGGCGGAGAGGAGGAGGACGAGGTCGACACTGGCGCTGGGTGTCGCGCGGGTAAGTCCTGCCTTCTTGCTTTTTCTTTTGTGTTTCTTGAGTAAGTTGATGGTGACGCTGAAAACCGATGTAGTGGCGTTAGGCGGAGGCGGCGACGCGGAGGGAGCTGGGTCGTCACGAGGAGTGGTGCCGAGCCGTCCGCACAGGAAGGACAGTGATGCGCCGCGGGCCCGGGCACCGAAGTGCACGGCGGACCCGGTCGAGAGCGTGAGGCCGTCCAAGAGGAAGCGTGGCGCCGGGTGAGAGAGACCGGGGAGGGCCACTGTCCTGGTCTTGCCAGGGTAAGTTTCTTCTGCCTGCCTCCGAGTAGTCGAGTCGGCTGCGTCTTTCTGCTCATTTCGTCTTTCTTTTAGGTCGCCGATCGCGCTGGCGAGGGCGGCCACCGACGCCGTGGCCGCTAAGGAGGCCGCATTCCGGAGGAGCCGGTCTGGCCACGTTGACCAGGACGAGGAGGGGGAGCAGGCAGACCCGGACCACGGCATGGACCCGTCCGACGCTGAAGGCCTGGCCTAGAGGGACAGGAACAGGGCCGAGGCGGAGCGGGAGGCGGTGTCGGTCCGAGCCTCGAGTGATGCTGCAGCGGCATGGGCGTGAGCCGACGAGGAGCCGACATGGCGCAAGATGCCCGAGGGCACGATGGTGGCGGCGACGGTCTTCGAGCCGTCGTCAATGAGGGAGCATAGCCAAGGAGGCTGGGCTAACGTGGTGGTCCTCGACCAGGAGGTCGTGGAGGTGGAGGACGACACCCCGTCGTGGATCGACGCTGTCGGGCGGGCGGGGGTCGACAAAGGCGGCGACGACACCGTCTTGGAGGACGCGCCACAAGCGGCGCCGCAGGCTACCCCGGTTGTTGAGCCGGTGGTGGTGCCGCTGGTCGTCCCGGCGTCTGGGTCCTCGGTGACGCCGGAGGAGGAGCATGCCCTGGTGCCCCGGCTGGGGGGGGGGTCGGGCCGCCGTGTTGCAGCCGGCGCAGAGCGGGGGCGCCACGGTTTTCAGGCCCCAGACCCAGGAGGAGGCGGCGAGGGACACCGTCAGCCGTCGCCTTTGCGGGCGGACGAATCGGCTCCAGGCCTTCGCCCAGGCGGAGGTGGAGCGGATGCGGGATCTGGAGCGCGCCGTGCTGGTAAGCTTTTTCCTGCATCTTCTTCTTTGTGGGGGCGCGCTAGCGCACCCACTGGGTGTATCCCCCGAGGTTCGGGCCAACTATGTAGCAGTTGGGTCGAATCTATAGAATGTTGTCTTTGTTCTGATCGCTGCCTTTTTTCAGCAACTCGACACCTACCGTGTTAGCGCCTTCAACCGCCTCCTGGGCAAATATCTGGAGCTTAAGGAGCAGCTTGTCGCCAAGGAGGAGGAGCTCCACGTCGCCGCATGTATCTTCATGCTCTTTTCTAGTGGGGGCGCGCTAGCGCACCCACTGGGTGTAGCCCCCGAGATTCGGGCCAACTATGTAACAGTTGGGCCAAATCTTAAGTCTTGCTCTTCTTTTTCCTTTTCTGAATCTTCTTTTTTGCAGCCAAGGTGTTGTCCCGGCAGACCCGGCCGCTACGGGCCGGGTATCACTATGACCGGCTTGTCGCTGAAACCGGCCATCTTGGTGCTGAAGTGGCACAGCCGAGGGCGGAGGCGGCGGCGGCCCGGCGGTCGCTCGACGAGGCCAACCAGCTGCCGGAGCAGCTAGCGGGCCACAAAAGCCGTATCAAGGCCGAGGTGGAGCTCCTCAAGGTGGGGGCCGCCAAGGTGGTGGAGGCGCATCGGGCCCTGGCCGAGGTGGACCATCAGCGCGACAGGCTGGTCGACAACAAGGGCCAGCTTCAGGCCGAGGTGGAGCGGCTGAAGGGGCAGGTCACCGCGGCGAAGGGAGCCCGGCAGGACGAGGCTTGCCATCGCGAGGCGTCTGAGAAAGCGAACGAGGACAAGGACGCCAAGCTGAAGGCAACCCTTGCCAAGGTGGCCGACTTGGAGAGGGCGCTCCAGGAGCGCAACCGCACCATTGATCGGGAGCGGCGTAGTACGTTGCTCGAAGCGCAGCGCTTGGAAGAATCCTTCTCTAGTAAGTGCTTTTCTTGAGTTTCACCGGGTTGTGATCCATTTTTTGTCTATGTTGTCCTTTCTTCTGACTTGCTTTGTTTTCTGACAGGGGCCTTCCCGAAGACACATCAGCTGGCGGAGGAGGCTGTCCGCTTCCAGCGCGACCCGCTGGGGGCTGTTAGTTCTGGGACCGATCCGCAGGTGGCGTGGTCCTTCCCGGAAATCATGACCACCGCCGAGGCCCGCCTGCGGGTCCTTGGCGACCAGATGGGGCAGCTGTTCCAGGATGGCACGACGATGACGGCGGCACTCTGGCCGGGCTCGGTTGCGCCGAGCAGCTTTACGTGGCTGGCGCGCTGGATGGAGATGGGACTGGACCGGCTTCATCAGTGGCGCGTCTCCGCCGCTCGTGCTTGTGCCGAGATGGTGCTCCGTTTGTGCTGTCTTGGCACTCGGACCTGCAGTTGGACATGTTGATGGGCCAGAGGGCCGGCTCGGAGCAGCAGCTGCAGGAGCAGCCCTGCCGGATCGCCTCCCGGGCCAGCTATATCGCCGAGTTCTCCTTCCACGACGAGTTCCACCTGGAGTGGGCGGAAGATGGCAGAGTCGTGGCCGGTGACGACTACGGCCTGCTTCCTCAAGACCCAGAGGGCAACTCCGATGAGACAGGAATCTACCGTGACGGGGGTGCCGAGGAGGACACCGGTACCTCGCTGGACCCGGAGGCCGCCAGGGGAGAGCCGTCGACGTCGCGACCCGGCGCTGGAGATGCCTGAGTTGACTTGATAGAATTTTTTAGGTACCAGGTCCACCCACCCACTGGGGGTTGCTGGGTGTATTGAACTCTGGTCGTGGGCCTTTAACTATTTATGTGATGTGTATATGTCGTGAGTGTTTTTTGCTTTTTGCTTTTCATTTTTTGAACCGATTTCCTGCGCTTTTCCTTTCTCAAACCTCCCCCCCTGCGAGTTAGATGGCCGAGGCTCCGGTCCGTGACAAGGAGTTCGGCTCTATGAGAGGAGCATGCAGTACGTAGGTTTTTAAAACATTGAGCGCGGGCGAAACACCCACTAGGCCAACTGGCAGCAACCCGGTGGAGCCGGTTGGCGAGCAATCGGTCGTGCTGCTATATTTTAAAGTGATGGGCCGGGTTGATCGACCCGGCATCCTTTGGACTTGGAGTGTGAAACGCGCCAGAGCTCTGGCCCGTTGTGCTTGCCAGCCGACAGCCGAAGCCGGGTCTGTGGCTTAGGTCGAAGTTGGGTGCCGCGGCATCCTTTGCTTATCAGGAATCACCAATGAAGGCTGCGGGTGGCGATCGATCCGACCAGCCCCCGAGCCTCCAGGTCGAGCGAGTCGGACCGGTGGTCGGGTTCTGGAGCATAGTGATGCATAAGAGTAGGGGACACAATATCTTGGTCGGCAAAAGGCAGCCCCCGAGCATCGTTCGGGGACCCCATAGTTTCATCTGTTTACAAAGGGCAATGATATATACACTCATGCGACTAACTGTAAAACGGGCGGTGGAGTTTCGCGTTCCATGGCTGGGTCATTTCTTCACCAGCGGTGTCTTTCTTGCACTTGTTTGACTTGCGTGCGTCGATGAGGTAGTAGGCGTTGCGGTCGTACAAGGCTCGACTGACGATGAACGGGACCTCCCATGGAGAGGACAGCTTGTGCTAGCCGGCTTGCTCTTGGACGAGTTGTAGGACAAGGTCGCCCTCGCGGAACGCGAGGGACTTGATCTTCTTGCTGTGGTAGTGCCTCAGGCCTTGCTGGTATATGGCCGAATGGCTGAGCGCCAGGAGGCGAGCTTCTTCGAGTAGGTCGACGCCGTCTTCACGGGCTTCTTTGGCTTCGGCTTCGGTGTACATCGTGACATGTGGCGAGTCAAACTCGACGTCGGTCGGTATGACGGCTTCAGCTCCATAGATGAGGAAGAACGGGGTGAACCCGGTCGACCGATTCGGTGTAGTTCGGAGACTCCAGAGGACGGCCGGCAACTCGTCGAGCTAGCTGTCGGGTGAGCAGATTAGTGGCTCGACGAGCCACAGCTTGATGCCGGATAGGATGAGGCCGTTGGCCCGCTCGACCTTCCTGTTGGACTGCGGGTGTGCAACGAAGGCCAGGTTGAGGCGGATGCCGGAGGCGGAACAGTATTGTTCGAGCACGCCCTTGGCGAAGTTGGTGCTGTTGTCCATGATGATGTTGTTTGGCATGTCGTAGCGAACCATGATGTCTTTGATGAACCGGACGGCTGTTGGCCCGCCCAGTTTCTTGATTGGCCTTGCTTCGATCCACTTGGTGAACTTGTCCACCGCCACCAGCAGATGTGTCATGCCGCCTCGGGCAGGTTTGAAGGGTCCCACCATGTCGAGTCCCTAGACCGCAAAGGGCCAGGCGATCGGAATGGTGCGGAGTTTCGATGCCGGTTGGTGGCTGCGCTTGCTGAAGCGCTGACATCCCTCATACTTGAAGACGAGTGACTCGGCGTCTTGGAGGGCCATGGGCTAGTAGAAACCATGGCGGAAAGCCTTGGCCACCAGGGATCGTGACGCGGCGTGGTGCCCGCATTCGCCCTAGTGTACGTCGAGGAGGATGTCGATGCCTTTGTCCTGCTCGACTCAGTGTTGGAAAATACCGGTGGAGCTGCGCTTGATGAGCTCGTTGTTGATGATGCTGTAGGCGGACGCCCGGTGTTGCACTTGCCGGGCCTCAACCTCGTCCATGGGGAGAACCCCATTCTCCAAGAATTCTGAGATTGGCAGTGCCCAAGATGGAGCCGTCACCACAACGAACACGGCCACCAGGGTGGGTTCCGGGTCAATAGCCCCCGAGCCGGGTTGAGCAGCCCCCGGGCCGGGGATGGCGACGGCCAGGTTGAGGATGATGGTGGCCGGGTCGAGCTGAGCAGGCCCCGGGCTGGGTTCAGTAGCCCCTAGGCTAGGTTGAGAAGCGGCCGGGTCATCTGGAACGTGGATGGACTAGGAGTCCGGAGACGTCTTGACAGACGGCTTGTGTAGGTGCTCGATGGAGACAACAGATGGAATGGACTGCCGAGACGAGGCAATCTTGGCGAGCGCATCAGTTTCTTCGTTCTCTGCGCGCGGAACATGGAGGAACTTGCAGCCCTCGAAGGACCCGGACAGCTTCTGGGCGAGGAAGCGGTAGCTTGCCATGTTGGAGTCGTGGGTGTCCCACTCACCAGAACACTGCTGCACCACCAGATCTGAGTCGCCGTAGCACAGGATGCGTCGGATGCCGAGTTCCTTGGCAAGCCGGAGGCCGTGCACAAGGGCTTCGTATTTGGCGACGTTGTTGGAGGCAGCGAAGTGGATCTGGAGTGCTTAACAGAGTCGGTCGCCCTTTGGGGACGACAGCACGATGCCGGTCACTAGGCCGAGTCGCATCTTGGACCCGTCGAAATGCATGCACCAGTTTGTCAAGTCGGGAGGCAGCGGCAGGTACTGGGTCTCAGTCCAGTCGACGAGGAAGTCAGCCAGGGCCTGAGACCTGATCGTGGTGCGGGGCTCATAGGTGATGGTGTGGCCGGCTAGCTCGAGCGCCCACTTGGCGACCCGGCCAGAGGCATCCCGACACTCGATGATCTCGCCGAGAGGGGCCGTGCTGACCATGGTGATGACATGCTCTTGGAAGTACTGCTTTAGCTTCCTGGCGGTGAAGTACACGCCGTAACACATCTTCTGGTAGTGCGGGTAGTTCTTCCTGGAGTTGGAGAGCACCTCGCTCAGGTAGTAGACCGGGCGCTGGACGGCTTGGATCTTGCCCTTCTATGGTCGCTCAACCACCAACACCGTGTTGACCGACCGTGAGGTCGCGGCTATGTAGAGCAACAGCGGCACCTTGTTGGCCGGCGCGGCCAGGACTGGCGCGGTGGAGAGCATGTGCTTGAGGTATCGGAAGGCCTCGTCCGCCCGGTCGTTCCATTCAAATGGCATCGTCTTCTTCATTAGCTGGTACAGGGGTAGGGCCCTCTTGCCCAGCCGGCTGAGAAACCGGCTGACCGAGGCCAAGCCGCCAGTTAATTTCTGGACATCGCGTAGCTGAGCCGGCTTGCGCATGCGCTCATTGGCCTTGATCTTCTCCGGGTTCGCCTTGATGCTGCGTTCTGAGACGAGGAAGCCGAGTAGCTTTCCCGTTGAGACGCTGAAAATGCATTTCTCCGGGTTGAGCTTGACCTTGTATTCACGGAGGTTGGCGAATGTTTCATTCAAGTCGTCGAGGAGCGTGAGGTGCTGCTTGGTCTTCACCAGAATGTCGTCCACGCAAACATGCATATTGCGGCCGAGTTGCGGTAGCAGGCATTTCTGCATGCAGCGTTGGAATGTGGCACCGGCATTCTTCAAGCCGAATGACATGGTGATGTAGCAGTACACCCCGAAGGACGTGATGAAGGACTTCTTCAGGGTGTCGGCCAGGTCCAGCTTGATCTGGTGGTAGCCGGAGTAAGCGTCCAGGAAGGACAGGAGCTCGCCCCCGGCGGTCGAGTTGATGACTTGGTCGATCCGCGGGAGGGCGTACAAATCCTTGGGATAGGCCTTGTTGAGGCCGGTGTAGTCGATACACATGTGCAAGGTCTTGTTCTTCTTCAGGACGAGGACTGGGTTGGTCATCCACTCGGGGTGAAACACTTCCATGACGAAGCCAGCCGTCAAAAGCTTGGCGACCTCTTCACCGATGGTTCTTCTCTTCTCTTCGGAGAAATGTCACAGGGGTTGACGGACAGGTTTGGCGTCCTTGCAGACATGGAGTTTGTGCTCAGCGTACTTCCTCGGGATACTCGGCCTGTCCTTGGAGGTCCATGCAAAGATATCTCGATTCTCACAGAGGAAGTCGACGAGCTCGCCTTCCTATTTGCTGTCGAGGCGGGTGCCTATGACAACGTACTTGCTGCAGCTGGGGTCCTCCGGGTTTGCTTCACTTTCTTGGTCTCCTTGGAAGGCTTGAAGGCGGCCTCGTCAGCCGGCTCCTTGGTCGGGATCGGCACGGCCAAGGCCTCTCCTGCCATGGCAATGATCCTGTCGAGCTGGCACTGCTCCTTGGTGAAAGCACAAGTGCTCCCTAGGTGGTTTTGGTAATTAATGTCAACATATCTCTTGTTGGACTAACACTTTTATCTAGTATATTTCAGATAAGTTCAACATTGGAGTGGCATGGACTAAAGGATGTGGGAACTCCTTCAAGATGCTAAGGACAAAGGATTGGCTCAAGCGTCAAGCTCAAGACGCTTCACTTTATATTTTAGTGATCCAAGATCACATTGAGTCTATAGGAAAAGCCAATACTATCAAGGAGGGATGAGGTGTTGCTTAATGAGCCTCTTGCTTCATGTGCTTTGTGATATGCTCCAAAACCCTCAACCACTTCCTCACATCCACATATGTCCTAAACCTAAAGTCAAACTCGGCCCCACTGATTCTTTCTATCCGGCGCCACCGAGTTTTGATGTCTTAGCCACTGCCACAAACCCTAGGCAAATCGGTCTCACCGATAGGGATCTTGGTCTCACCGAGATGGGATTGTAATCTCTCTGTGTATGCCCATTATCAAAATCATTCTCACCGAGTTGGAGCAATCGGTACTACCGAGATTATAATGCAAACATCCTGGTTGACTCATTACTAAAATCGGTCCCACCGAGTTTGATAATCGGTCCAACCGAGTTTGCCTGACCAACTCTCTAGTTAGCTAATTACCAAAATTGGTCCTACCGAGTTTGTGTAACCGGTCTCACCGAGATTACGTTATGCCCTAACCCCAACCATATCGGTCCTACCGATTTGCATTTCGGTCCCACCAAAAATCCTAACGGTCACTAGGTTTACTAAATCGGTCTGACCGAGTCTGTTGAATCGATCCCACCGAGTTTGGTAAATTGTGTGTAACGGTTAGATGTTGTGTGGAGGCTCTATATACCCCTCCACCTCCTCTTCATTCATGGAGAGAGCCATCAGACTAAACCTACACTTCCAACATACCATTTCTGAGAGAGAACTACCTACTCATGTGTTGAGGCCAAGATATTCCATTCCTACCATATGAATCTTGATCTCTAGCCTTCCCAAGTTGCTTTCCACTCAAATCATCTTTCCACCAGATCCAAATCCTATGAGAGAGAGTTGAGTGTTGGGGAGACTATCATTTGAAGCACAAGAGCAAGGAGTTCATCATCAACACACCATTTGTTACTTCTTGGAGAGTGGTGTCTCCTAGATTGGCTAGGTGTCACTTGGGAGCCTCCGACAAGATTGTGGAGTTGAACCAAGAAGTTTGTAAGGGCAAGGAGATCACCTACTTCGTGAAGATCTACCGCTAGTGAGGCAAGTCCTTCGTGGGCGACGGCCATGGTGGGATAGACAAGGTTGCTTCTTCGTGGACCCTTCTTGGGTGGAGCCCTCCGTGGACTCGCGCAACCGTTACCCTTCGTGGGTTGAAGTCTCCAACAACGTGGATGTACGATAGCACCACCTATCGGAACCACGCCAAAAACATCCATGTCTCCAATTGCGTTTGAATCCTCCAAACCCTTCCCTTTACATTCTTGCAAGTTGCATGCTTTACTTTCCGCTGCTCATATACTCTTTGCATGCTTGCTTGCTATGTGTTGTGAATGTCAAAATTGTGTCTAAACTCCACTTAAACTTTAAAAAGGCTAAAAACTGTAACTTTGGTACTTAGTGTCTAATCACCCCCCCTCTAGACACCTCTTCTCAAGGTCCTACAAGTGGTATCAGAGCATTGATCTACATTTCTTTGGTTTAATCACCATTGGAGGAAGATGGATGAGTCTACTTTGGGGATTCTTAGACATAGAGTGCCTGTTCTTGATGGGGAGTACTTTCATGAGTGGAAAAATGAGATGCTTGTAATTTTCAATCAATATCATTTGAACAAGTACATTGCTAGTCCTTGTGCACCTTGTGTTGATCCTATGCATCCTACCCTTGATGAGTCTATTGACATGATTAGGAATGTTAGAACTGTTAATCTTATCACTAGAGGCTTGCCTAGAAACTTGATTATTAAACTGCCTACTCTTGAGTGTGCCTACACTATATGCAAATTTCTTGAGGAACGATTTCCTGATTACTCTTTGAAAAATCTTGATGAAATTCTTCATAAGTCTATTGCCTTGAGTAAGATGAATTCTAGTGATCCTATGTTTGGTGATCGTCTATTTGAGCTTACAAACCTTATGCGTGCCAAAGGAAATGTTGGTATTATTAGTGATATTATTTCCGAAGCTATAAAAATTCATAGACAAGATCATTGTCAAAATCACTCTAACGAATCACCCTCTCTAGGATTTGATCCACCACACGACGATGTCGAACATGGATACTATGATGAGGATGATGAGAGTGACTTCGTTCTTGATGATGCAATGAGACATTTTGGTCTTATGGCAAATCTTCGGGGATATATGTCAGGAGGAAAGGAATGGGTCCTTAACAGTGGATGCACCGATCACATGACCTGAGATAAAGACATGTTTCGTGAGCTTGCTGATAATGATAGTCCTCGAAAGTATGTCACTTTTGGTGACAACTCAAAGGGTAAGGTGGTTGGCCTTGGTAAGGTGGTCATCTCACATGATAGCTCCATACAAAATGTCATGCTCGTTGAATCTCTTGGATACAACTTACTTTCAGTATCTGGACTTGCTGATTTCGGTTTCAATGTCCTATTTACTAAAGTAGATTGCCAAGTGTTTCGTCGAGACAATCATAAAACGGTCTTTACCGGCATACGTAGAGGTGATCTATACATTGTTGATTTCACTAAAAAGGCTCAACCTAAAACTTGCTTCATTGCTAAATCCTCAAAAGGTTGGTTATGGCATAGACGACTAGGTCACGTTGGCATGAGAAACCTTGACAAGCTTATTAAAGGAAATCATATCCTTGGAGTTAACAATGTCATATTTGATAAGGATAGACTTTGCAGTGCTTGTCAAGCTGATAAACAGGTTGGAGGAAGGCATCCCGTGAAGAACACCATGACCACAAAGAGGCCACTCGAGCTACTTCACATGGATCTCTTTGGTCCCAACTCTTACAAGAGTCTCGGTGGAAATTCTTTTGGTCTACTTATAGTTGATGATTTTTCCAGATTTACGTGGGTGTTCTTTGTTGATGATAAATCGCAGGTCCAAAAGATCTTCAAGAACTTCGCTAGGAAGGCTCAAAATCAATTTGAAGTGAAGATTAAAAAGGTTCGCAGCGACAACGGAACGGAGTTCAAGAACGTAAATGTGGACACCTTTCTTGACTAAGAAGGGATTTCACACGAGTTCTCGGCTATGTACACACCTCAACAAAATGGAGTTGTTGAGAGGAAGAACCGGACGCTCATCGAAATGGCGAGAACGATGCTTGATGAGTACAAGATGCTGAAGCACTTTTGGGCAGAAGCGGTTGAGACAGCTTGTCATGCAACAAATCGCTTGTATCTTCACAAGCTACTCGGCAAGACGGCATACGAGCTCCTCACCGGTAACAAACCCCAAGTGGGATACTTTCGAGTATTCGGCTCAAAGTGCAACATTCTTGATAAGCATCATCGTTCTAAATTTGCTCCTAAGTCTCATGAAGGTTTCTTGCTAGGTTATGGCGCAAACTCTCACACATACCGTGTCTACAAGAATTTCACCCGAAAGGTTGAAGAGACGGTAGATGTGAAGTTTGATGAATCTAACGGCTCGCAAGTAGAGCAACTGCCAATTGATGTAGGAGACAAAGATCCTTCGGAAGCAATCCAAGACTTGTCTATTGGCAAGGTTCGTCCAACGGAGGTGAAGGAGAGTACCTCGTCCGTCCAAGTAGAAGCTTCTACTTCACGACAAGGTGAACCAAGAGGTGATACAAAAGCATCCACCAGTGGGACACACCAAGATGAAGGAAACGAGGAAGTGCATCAAGATGAACGTCAACAACCTCCTTATCCACCACGACAAGAGAAAGACAACGCCAACAATGAAGAAGGCCAAGAATAAGAACAAGATGAAGAAGATGTTCAACGAAGATCCAAGCAAAAGCATTCGCAAGTTCGAGCAAGAATTGCTAAAGACCATCCCGTCGAGCAAATCTACAATGATATTCAAACCGGGAGAATCACTCGCTCTGAAACTCATTTAGCTAACTTTTGTGAAAACTATTCTTTCATCTCTAGCATTGAACCTATGAAGGTCGAAGAAGCATTGGAAGATCCGGATTGGATAAATGCTATGCATGAAGAGCTACACAACTTTGAGAGGAACCAAGTTTGGACATTATTTGAGAAGCCCGACAACAACCACAACATCATCGGTACCAAATGGGTGTTTCACAACAAGCAAGATGAAGATGGACAAGTAGTTCGCAACAAAGCATGTCTCGTCACCCAAGGCTACACACAAGTCGAAGGTATGGACTATGGTGAGACTTATGCTCCCGTTGCTAGACTTGAGTCTATTCGCATCTTACATGCCTATGCTAATCACATGATATCACATTGTACCAAATGGACATTAAAAGTGCTTTTCTAAATGGTGAAATAGAGGAGGAAGTTTATGTTAAATAACCTCCCAGCTTTGTCAATCCTAAGAAACCCAATCATGTTTACAAACTTCACAAAGCTCTTTATGGTCTTAAACAAGCTCCTAGATCATGGTATAAATGCTTGACCAAGTTCCTTATTGAAAAAGGCTTTAAAATTGGGAAAATTGATTCCACACTCTTTACTAAAAGGGTTAATGGTGAACTATTTGTGTGCCAAATCTATGTTGATGATATTATATTTGGTTCAACTAACCCTCATTTTAGTGAGAAGTTTGGAAAGCTAATGTCGGAGAAGTTTGAGATGTCAATGATGAGTGAACTCAAATTCTTTCTTGGGTTGCAAATCAAGCAAACTAAGGAAGGTACTTTTGTCTCCCAAATGAAGTATACTAAGGACTTATTCAAGAAGTTCAATATGCAAGAATGCAAAGGTATGTCTACACCCATGCCTACTAGTGGACATCTTGATTTGACCAAAGATGGTGAACCGGTTGATCAAAAGGTTTATCGCTCTATGATTGGTTCATTGTTATATCTATGTGCTTCACGTCCCGATATTATGCTAAGTATGTGCATGTGTGCACGATATCAAGCTGCTCCTAAAGAATGTCATCTTAAGGCTGTGAAAAGGATAGTGAGATACTTAATCCATACACCAAATTTTGGCATTTGGTATCCTAAGAGGGCCTCTTTCGATCTTGTTGGCTACTCTGACTCAGACTATGCCGAAGACAAGGTTGATAGAAAGTCCACTTCGGGTAATTGTCAATTTCTTGGTAGATCTCTTGTGTCTTGGTCCTCCAAGAAACAAAACTCGGTATCCTTATCCACCGCCGAAGCGGAATACATTGCCACTGGTTCATGTTGTGCTCAATTACTCTTAAAGATTATGGGATATATGTGAAACATGTTCCATTGCTTTGTGACAATGAAAGTGCTATCAAATTTGGTCATAATCCTGTGCAACATTCTCAAACTAAGCATATTGAAGTTCGTCATCATTTCATTCAAGATCATGTTGCTAAGGGTGACATTGATCTTAAGCATGTTCGCACCGAAAAACAATTAGCGGATATATTCACTAAACCTCTTGATGAGAAAGTGTTTTGCAGGTTGAGAGGAGAATTGAACATCATTGATGCTTCAAACTTGGAGTAGAAACTCCATTGAATACATGCAAGACATGAGGTTATGACTAATCCTTGATATTTCTCTTATGATGAAAATCATATGTCTTGGATATATTTGTATCTTGCATGCTATCTAACCCATGTAGGTACTTGGTTTAATCAAATTCCATGAGATTGTAATCTACTCATATCATGAGCAATCTCTATATCACCAAGTCTCCACAAAGGTGGTTTAATACAAGGGAGCACGAAACCATTCAACCATATCCTTTGACAAATTCTATGTTAAACTTCATGATTGTCATTTTTTTTGGATACACAAGTGCTCTTCCTTGCAAGAACTAACCCATGTAGGTAGATGGACTCAAATTCCAAGTGGTGCTCCAAATTCTTGATAAGCTACATCAACCTCGAGCAACTCACACAAGTTCAACTACATGGACAACACCACCAACCAAGGTATGTTATTCCATTCTAGAGAAGCTTTACTCCAAGTTATGAGCTAAAGCAACTCAACAAGATGAGAATACATCAAGATGCTTAAACGAAAAATGGCAACCCCATTTTGAGCTTAAACGATGAGTATGACCTATGATCAAGTGATCTCACTTGACTCCTAAGTCAATATACTCTAACATAGGTGACTTCGTCGCCGACCATCTCTAGATGAAGTTCCCTTGTGTTTTCTTCTGTGTTTTTGCATTTGATTCATGCATATGTGTTTCCCCTTTCAAAAAAAACTTCATCTAGATTTCTTTCTGTTTGCTCTGCATTTTCTGCATCCAATTCCTTGCATATGTTTCAGTAAATTCTTTGCAAATCTTTATGAGATCTTTCTAGTCTAGTGAGCTGAGGTGACAAGTGTTTTCCCTATGATGAACTCGGTTACACCGATTTGTTATTTTCGGTCCAACCGAAAACTCTCGGTACCACCGAAGCATACCACTCGGTGCCACAAATTTCATAACAAGAAAAACAGTTTGCCACATATTCTGTGTCTCTTCTGATCCAGCTCCACTCAATGAATCTTGTCCTCTACAAGCATCACATTTTTATCATTGCTTTATGTTGTGACTCAAGGATCAAACCCATTCACGTCAAATTCCAGACAGGGAGAGAGAGATTACATCTTTATCAATCCCTTCTTGGAAATTGATGTCAAAGGGGGAGAGAGAGATCACATCAAAGATTATCATTTAGAGAGAGAGATCACATCTCAGAGGGAGAGAGAGAAGATCCTTCAAGGGGAGAGAGAGATCTCCAGGGGGAGAGAATACTAGTAGAAAGTATTTCTCAAGGATCCCAGATGCTTGTTGTTCAAGAGGAGAGATGCCACATGTCTTCTTGAGGGGAAAGGCATGTTCATATGTGCTTATTTGCATTAGCTTGCATTAGCACTGTTCTTTATATCTTTCAGCTCTGATTTTCTGTTCCCTATCTTCTCCCAGTATCCCATGCTAGATTCAGGGGGAGCAAGACATCTAAGGGAAAGAAATCATTTAAATTCATTGCATATCTTTACTCTTGGGGACATGTCTAATCAATTGTACTACCTAGTACTCACTCTCTACATGTCATCCCAGTCTTGGTATTCTTGTGGTTTCTTCTGTTTGCTCTGGCTAGTAGATGTATCTGTGTTATCTAACCTTGCTTACACAGGTTCATTCCATCCTAAGCCTACTCAAGACTAGAAGGTAAGTATATGCATCACAATCATGTGTATGAGGAATTCTTGCTGCATATTGTTTGCAAGAAGGACTCATGGGCATGAAGGTATTTCCTTTAATATTTTCTTGCTCTGATGCATATGGCCAAGATACATGTAACACATTGCCTGCTCTATCATGGTTATGCTCTCACATGCTTCTATATTTCATATTCACACGATTGCATACATGTAGGGGGAGCCTATGATTGTTACATGTCTTTCCAAAGCTTTACTTGCTATTCTTTATATCCTTATCTAAAGCTTTGATGTATGTTGTCATCAATTACCAAAAAGGGGGAGATTGAAAGCACAAGTGCTCCCTAGGTGGTTTTGGTAATTAATGTCAACATATCTCTTGTTGGACTAACACTTTTATCTAGTATATTTCAGATAAGTTCAACATTGGAGTGGCATGGACTAAAGGATGTGGGAACTCCTTCAAGATGCTAAGGACAAAGTATTGGCTCAAGCTTCAAGCTCAAGACTCTTCACTTTATATTTTAGTGATCCAATATCACATTGAGTCTATAGGAAAAGCCAATACTATCAAGGAGGGATGAGGTGTTGCTTAATGAGCCTCTTGCTTCATGTGCTTTGTGATATGCTCCAA
Organism: Triticum dicoccoides; assembly: GCF_002162155.2. Taxonomy (NCBI): domain Eukaryota; kingdom Viridiplantae; phylum Streptophyta; class Magnoliopsida; order Poales; family Poaceae; genus Triticum; species Triticum dicoccoides. The sequence goes on from NC_041393.1 coordinate 584,880,316, forward strand.
AACCCTCAACCACTTTCTCACATCCACATATGTCCTAAACCTAAAGTCAAACTCGGCCCCACTGATTCTTTCTATCCAGCGCCACCGAGTTTTGATGTCTTAGCCACTGCCACAAACCCTAGGCAAATCGGTCTCACCGATAGGGATCTCGGTCTCACCGAGATGGGATTGTAATCTCTCTGTGTATGCCCATTATCAAAATCGGTCTCACCGAGTTTGAGCAATCGGTACTACCGAGATTATAATGCAAACTTCCTGGTTGACTCATTACCAAAATCGGTCCCACCGAGTTTGATAATCGGTCCAACCGAGTTTGCCTGACCAACTCTTTGGTTAGCTAATTACCAAAATCGGTCCTACCGAGTTTGTGTAATCGGTCTCACCGAGATTACGTTATGCCCTAACCCCAACCATATCGGTCCTACCGAGTTGCATTTCGGTCCCACCGAAAATCCTAATGGTCACAAGGTTTACTAAATCGGTCCGACCGAGTCTGTTGAATCGGTCCCACCGAGTTCGGTAAATTGTGTGTAACGGTTAGATTTTGTGTGGAGGCTATATATACCCCTCCACCTCCTCTTCATTCGTGGAGAGAGCCATCAGACTAAACCTACACTTCCAACTTACAATTTCTGAGAGAGAACTACCTACTCATGTGTTGAGGCCAATATATTCCATTCCTACCATATGAATCTTGATCTCTAGCCTTCCCAAGTTGCTTTCCACTCAAATCATCTTTCCACCAGATCCAAATCCTATGAGAGAGAGTTGAGTGTTGGGGAGACTATCATTTGAAGCACAAGAGCAAGGAGTTCATCATCAACGCACCATTTGTTACTTCTTTGAGAGTGGTGTCTCCTAGATTGGCTAGGTGTCACTTGGGAGCCTCCGACAAGATTGTGGAGTTGAACCAAGGAGTTTGTAAGGGCAAGGAGATCGCCTACTTCGTGAAGATCTACCGCTAGTGAGGCAAGTCCTTCGTGGGCGACGACCATGGAGGGATAGACAAGGTTGCTTCTTCGTGGACCCTTCTTGGGTGGAGCCCTCCGTGGACTCACGCAACCGTTACCCTTCGTGGGTTGAAGTCTCCAGCAATGTGGATGTATGATAGCACCACATATCGGAACCACGCCAAAAACATCCGTGTCTCCAATTGCGTTTGAATCCTCCAAACCCTTCCCTTTACATTCTTGCAAGTTGCATGCTTTACTTTCCGCTGCTCATATACTCTTTGCATGCTTGCTTGCTATGTGTTGTGAATGTCAAAATTGTGCCTAAACTCCACTTAAACTTTAAAAAGGCTAAAAAATGTAACTTTGGTACTTAGTGTCTAATCACCCCCCTCTAGACACCTCTTCTCAAGGTCCTACACTTGGCAATGACCAGTGACTCGGCCAGCTTGGCGCCGTCTCGGGCACACTCCAGGGACTTGCGGTAGTCACCGGTGACGGTGATGAGGCCCTTCGGACCCGACATCTTCATCTTTAGGTACGCTTAGTGGGGGACTGCCATAAATTTGGCGAGCGTGGGTCGGCCCAGTAGTGCGTGGTATGCGGTGGACAGGTCCACCAGTTCGAACCATATCGTCTCGTGCCGGAAATGGTTGTTGTTGCTGAATAGGACATCGAGTCGGACCCAGCCGATGGGAGAGGAGGAGAGGCCAGGGACGATGTTGTCGAAGATCGTCTGGGTCGGCTCCAGGTCTTTGGCCTCGAGGCCGAGCTTGGTTATTGTGTCGTGGTAGAGGATGTTGATGCTGCTGCCGCCGTCCATGAGGACACGGGAAAACTTGCACGTGCGCCGCGCAACAATGGTGGGGTTGAGGACGAGAGCGTAGCCACCTGGATTCGGCATGACGGCCCGGTGGTCCTCCTGGGTCCAGGTGACCGGGCGGTCCGACTAATGCATGAATTCTGGTTTGACCAGGACGATGGTGTTCACCTCAGGCCGAAGGAGGCGCTCGCTCCGCTTGTTGCTGCCGAGGCTGGTGAAGACAACGTAGGCCGCGTTCTGATCAGGGTAGGCGTCGTCGCACATCGCACTGCCGGCTGGGGGCGGTGGTGGAGGCGGAGGCGGCTGTCCCGCGCCTGGAGACGGAGCCGGAGGAGGCGAGGTGTCGCCCCTCATGATGCGCTTGGTGATGCTGCACTGCCAAAGCGTGTGCGTGGACGGCCTTGCGCCACTGTGGTGTTTGCAGGGAGCGTCGAGCATCTCTTCGAAGCTCATGGTGGGTTGCCATGCTGTCTTGCCGGTCTACCGGTGCTTGGCTGCCAGGTCCGCCGCAGGCTCAGCGGCCGCGACGAGCCGGTTGTCGAAACGCTGAGCCGGCTAGTCGGCCTTGCGCTTGTTCTGCTGCTGGTGCTGCTGCCGGCTGCTCTCGCCGGCCGGCTTCAGAGAGGGAACTAGCTTCGCCTTGCCGGCTTCATCCAGCGCCACCTGGATCTTCATTGTGGAGTCGGCATTGGTGTACTTGTCCGCCTTCACCATGAGTGCAGCCATGGTGGCCGGCTCGGAGTGCAAGAGCTTGTGCTTGAGGAGGGTGCCATCACGGTACCTGTTGACGAAGTACTGGATTCCTTGAACCTCGTAGATGCGCTCGCAGCCATTCCAAAGCTCGGTCCAGCATGCGAGGTATTCGCGGTCGGTCTCCACCGGCCCCTGCATGCACATGGCGAGCTGGCTGGGGCGACCGGGTCACTTGTAGGTCCCCGTGAAGTTGCGGACGAAGGCCTGCTTAAAATCGACCCACGTGTTGACGCTGCCCATTGGCAGGCTCTTCAACCAGGTGTGGGCTGACCCTTGGAGCATGAGCGGTGTGTAACGCACGGCGAGTAGTCGATTGGGACCGGTGATGCCAATGGCGGTGGTGTAGTCGGTTAGAAAGTCCTCTGACTTCACAGTTTCGTTGTACTTGGGGGTGTCACGGGGGAGCATGAACCCCTTTGGGAAGGGCTCTTCCCGGATGCGCGGGCCGAAGCACGCCGGCCCAATGGCACCGCTTTCCTCTGCCTCCAGGGAGTGAGCGAGTTGGTCGAGGCAATGGCGAGAATCGGTCTCGTCGATGGCACGTGGGCCGAGTGGACTGGCAACCAAACCGCGGGGGCGGGTCGGTTGGAGCCGGACGCCGGCCTGGCTAACTGGGTCCGCGTTGGTTCCCCAGGTCGGGCCCGTCATCCAGGCCGCTGCCGGCCGTCGGGGCCGGGTCGTGCCGAGTCCGGGCCCGGCCGGAGTGCGCCTCGCCGGGTGGCGAGGACGCTGTGTGGTGAAGTTCGCCGGGTCCACTGACGCGAGCGGAGCCGGATCCTGCCGGCTTAGCGAGATGGTTGAGGTGGTCCTACTACGTGTTGGCCGCGTTGAGGAGGTCGCGCATCCGCCCGACGCGCTCCCTCAGTTCTTCACCCGTGAGCTGGTCCAGGTCGACCACGGCCGCCTGGGCAGCTCGCATGTTCTTCGCTGGGGTCTCATAGACGGTTGGACGGCGCCGAGGGAGCGGCCGATCACTCCTTCCCGGGCTCACACGTCAGCGACCTGGCTTGGCTCGGCTGCGGCGGGCGCGAGTTCGTAGGCAGCGTTGTGCTCCAGCTGAGCGGAATCCAGGCGACGCTGTGTGGTGGCGAGCATCTCGGTCAGGTCCAGCATCTGCTGGCACCTTTCCTCGAGCTGGTCTCAGGACTCAGCGAAATTGGTGGCATCGAAGTTGGTGCCGATGGGGATGCGGAGGCTCTGCATCACGGAGCGCAGTGGGTTGGACGAGGCGGCTCGCTCTGCTGCGGCCTTGGCCTCGGCGGGCTTCCTCGTCTTGCGAGATGAAGTGGAGGCGTCGTTGCCGGTGACGAAAACCTCCACGTGGGCGTTCATCGCCCGGGCAGAAATGCCACCGCCGAGGGAGAGGGGAGAGTCGATGTAACTGAATACCTCATTGGGGTACTCATCGGCTGCGGGCGCATTAGAGATGCGCAACGCGGCAAAGGAGGCGGCGAGGGCATCGACGACGTCATCCGCCAGCATGATGGGCTCGCCGGAGTCGGAGAGGAGCCCCGTCTGAAGCATGCTTCCGGCCAGCTCCTCGAGCTGCCCCATGGTGGGCGCCAACTGTCGTGGTGGGTGCACAGCAGATGCCATGGGATGGCTAAAGAGAGGAGGAGGCTCGAGGGCACTGGTGGGCTCCAGAGGCGGGGTTGGTATGAGTGAGCGTGGGACGCAAGACATACCCATGTTTGGGGCTCTTCGAAGAGATAATACCCTTAGTCCCACCGAGTTTGGTTGATATGAAACAGTACAAGGTTGCTCCTGGAGCTGTTTGGAGGAAGAAGGGAGGCCGGCCAGGGCTTAGGCTGCCCCCTCTTCCCTGGTGCGTTCTACTAATTGGTGTCTGGTTTCCTATGTGTTTACTGCTTCTCTATTCTGCTTCCTTACTTACCTGCCTGCGTGTGCAAGGGCTCCACGGGGGTTTTATAGACCAACCCCCCAGGGGTACAATGGTAATGTTATGAGCTCGTGGGTCCGGGTCGTCAGCGTCTGAGGACCCGGACTGGGACCCGCTGGGGGCCTGTGGTTCGCCAGGTTCCCCTAGGTGCGGGCCCTGCATGCCTAGGGGAACTGTGCACCGTCTTGTCGATCGTGATGGCGTGGCCGAGTAGAGTCGGGTACAGTGGCGCCCCGTCAAATCGCCGCTTGCTGTTGTCAGCGGTGATGACGGGGGCACTGTTGTCATGTCGGGCCTGGTCAACGGGTAGGTGAGGGGCACAGTTGCCACGCTCCGGCTGACCAGAGGCATGGGCGGGGCACTATTGCCTTGGTCATCGGTGTATGAAGACTCGTCCCATCGCACGGCCTAGATGGGACAGGAGTTGACCCATGGCTGGGTTGCGGAGCATGCCATGGGTGGAGCTGACTTGTTGGGGAAGCCTTGGTTGTGTCGGGTTCGGCTGTCTTGTACTGGTTGTCGAGGCCGAGTCGAGGTGCCTGGCCGGGTTGGAGAGTTCGGCCGGGTCACGGGGTCTGGTCGGGTCGAGCGATCCATCCAAGCGCATGCCATCTTGAGGGGCAACGCTGACCCCGTAGTTTTTGAAAAGGATCCGGTTCCGTTGCCTTCCCGGGGTTCATCCCCCCGACAACAGGGGCACCAGATTGTCCTCTGGCCATTTGCAAACGGCTCTCAGAAACCCCTTGGTTTTTGTTAACCGTTCAGTGGTCATGTTTTTCTGACTAGTGTGACTTGTGTACATCCACACACGATCAGTTATCTTGCCTAGCTAATGGACACATAAGAAAAATATATATAAATTAATCAGCATGTTTATATTCATCAGTTAATGGAGTTTGTCACTTTTATTACGTCCATGCAACCTAGATGCTAATAGGTAAAGATAGGTCCTAATCCCACCCGAGTATGTGTAGATTGGGTTTGTTTTCCCATGCTGTGCTCCGGATCCGACACAAAATTTCGGTAGCACCTCCCCGCTGTTCTCCTGATACACGTCTCGGCAATAAGCAGAGAGGATGTGTACCCGGAGAACAACAGGGACGCACTGACGAAATTCTGCATCGGATCCGGAGTAGAGCATATATGAAAATGAACCGAGTCTACACATACTCGGGCTATCCATGGATAACGTTGGAAAATTTGGAAGAATCACGGTTATAAATATGCAAATGCATGCATATTTATATGTGTAACCCTTTTGAACGGGAGACACATAGTGGTCACGCATAGTGATGATTGAAGACACCTATAGCTAGCAAGTTTCATCGGCACGAAGACCGGAACAGAGCAAATCAAGGGGGGGAGGAGATGTCATTTGTGCTAACCCACGAACGCATGGGCGGAGCTCGTCAAACACTAGACCCTTGCAGCGATGAAAAAACTGCACATTTAAATCGAAAGATGAGTTTCATAGCAATATTGTTTTTCCCGTCAACCTAACTAAATATTTACAACAAGACGAGCGGGTTAGGGGTTCCTCAGCGTCGATAGAACCCTAAATAGCAAGTATCATCGGTGCAAGATACATGAGGTGCTCGGCGTTGAACACTAGATCCATGTCCCACAAGTGACACCGGCACCCGGCATCCCACAACAATAGTTTTGGTGGCCGATGACGGTCGAACACCTTGGAAAATTTGTCTGGCAGCCTTTGCAATGAGGATTAAAGCCATGTTTTGAAAGTTCAAACAACCAAACCGAGTTGAGTCAGTTTGGATGTTTCAAGTTTCAACATTTAGCTTTTAATCGTCATCTCAGAGCCTGCCAGACAAATTCGCGATGGTGTTCGACCGCCATCGATGTCGAGAATTGTTGCTGCGGGACGCATGACCCCTGTATCACTTGTGGGGCGTGGATGTAGTATTCAATGCTGACGGCCACATGTATCTGCCACTAATGATACTTGCTATTTATGGTACCATCGACACCGAGGAACCCCCTAACCCCCTCGTCCCCAGGCGCCCTAAATTAGCTTGCATTCAATAAGCAAAACAAGGTTCGGGTCATCGACGGGCTAGCTCCTCACCAAGCTGCACCCCCCAGAAGGTAGAACCTCCGAGTACCAGCCCGGCGGAGCCCAATCTCGGACATGGCCCCTCTGATCAAGCATGCCTCCTCCACCGAGTCGACGACAAGGATGCAGGATAGGCGTCGTTGACATTGATGCGGGAATAAATGTTTTAACTAAAAAAATAACAACAAATTTAACATGTTCAAAATAAACTAGAAAATTAACCTAAACTAAACTAAACCTAAACTAAACTAACTAAACTAAACCTAAACTAAACTAACTAAATTAAACCTAAACTTAACCTAAACTAAACTAAACCTAAACTAAATCTAAACCTAAAGCTAAAAAATAGAAACAAAACATAAACTAAATTATACTAAACCTAATTAAACAAAATCTAAAAAAATAGGAAAAAAGAAAAGGTCTCACCTTGGAGCGGCCCGGGCGGCGAGGCGGGGCGGGCCGGCGCAGAGGGGCGGGGCGGACGGGTCGGCGAGGCAGGCTG
>NC_041393.1:584887867-584917138 GCF_002162155.2 Triticum dicoccoides
CGCAATAGGGAGGGGCGGAACGGCCCGGCGCGGCGGGGTGGAGCGGGCGGCAGGGCGGAGCGGCCCGGCGCGGCAGGGCGGGACGACCGAGACAGGGCGGCGGCGCGGGGTTGGGTTGAGTGGAGGAAGAGAGAGGGGAGAGAGAGGGTTAGGGCGAGGGCCTTTTCTTAGATAGGGCACAACTCTTTGCCGTCCGCTAGTAGACGGAAAAGAGCCTAGCTAACGGATGTTAGTTTGGCCAAAGATTCTTTGCCATCAGCTAGCGAACGTCAAAGAAAGTGGCTATTAGGTGGCTCTCGCTACCGGGCCACCCTGCCTCTTTGCCGTCCGCTAGCGGACGGCAAAGATGCGGCTGACGGCAAATAATTTCTTTGTCGTCAGCTGCTTCTTTGCCATTAGTTTTCTTCAAGCTGATGGCAAAGACCCTCTTTGCCATCAGCTAGCTGACGGCAAAGAACTGGCTGACGGCAAAGTTCCTGATTCCAGAAGTGTTTGCGATCTATTTTCCTTTGCTTTTATTTTCAGATCTATTAAACCAAAAATATAAAAAAAATACCTTGCTGCAATATATTTATTCCGCGATCCATTTATTCTATCTACCACAATTATCTCACGTTATCTTGCCTACTTGAGGCGTCGTACCCGAAAGGGATTGACAACCCCTTTTACACGTCGGGTTGCGAGTATTTGTAATTTGTGTGCAGGGGCTGTTTACGTGGTGTTAGGAGGTTCTCCTACTGGTTCGATGACATTGGTCCCATCACTGAGGGAAATACCAATCTTGCTATATGGTATCATCCCTTCCTCTTTGGGGAAATATCGACGTAATTCTAGCAGACATCAGGCATCCACGAAAATACTTTCCACCACTGCAAGCCTCTGTTCCCGTGAGATCCCATCTTGCGACCTTTTTCGGTGATCTGTCGGAGGGGGATTCGATCACGGAGGGCATACATCAACCCTATTGCCCTACCGATGAAGCGTGAGTAGTTTACCACATACCTACGGGTCCATAGCTAGTAGCTAGATGGCTTCTTCTCTCTCTATGATCTTCAATACTGTATTCTCCTCGATTTTCTTGGAATTCTATCTGATGTAATATTCTTTTCTGGTGTGTTTGTCGAGATCTGATGAATTGTGGATTTATGATCAGATTATCAATGAATATTATTTGAATCTTTTCTGAATTTTTATATGCATGATTTGGTAACTTTGTATTTCTCTTCGAATTATCGGTTTGGTTTGGCCAACTAGATTGGTATTTCTTGCAATGGGAGAGGTGATTAGTTTTGGGTTCAATGTTGCGGTTTCCTCACCAAGTGAAATAGTAGGGGTAGCGAGGCACGTATTGTATTGTTTCCATCAAGGATAAAAAGATGGGTTTTTCATTATATTTCTTGAGTTTATCCCTCTACATCTTGTCATCTTAAGGCGTTACTCGGTGCCTATTAACTTAATACTCTAGATGCATGTTGGATAGCGGTCAATGTGTGGAGTAATAGTAGTAGATGCAAGCAGGAGTCGGTCTACTTGACACGAACGTGATGCCTATATTCATAATCATTGCCTTGCATATCATCATAACTTTGCGCTTTTCTATCAATTGCTCGACAGTAATTTGTTCAGCCACCGTATGCTTTCTTTCAAGAGAGAATCCTCTAGTGAAACCTATCGCCCCCGGGCCTATTTACCATCATATATTTTTGGATTTATAAACCAAAAAACCCAAAAATACCTTGCTGAAGTTTATTTGTTTTTATTTTGTTTTATGTTTTAGTAATCTTTTATATCTATCTCTACAGATCTCACCATTGCAATTAACCGTGAAGGGATTGACAACCCCTTTATCGCGTTGGGTGCAAGTGTTTGATTGTTTGTGCAGGTGCATAGATTGGAGACTTGCTTGTGCCTCCTACTGGATTGATAGCTTGGTTCTATAACTAAGGGAAATAGTTATCTCTACTTTGTTGCATCACCCTTTCTCTTCAAGGAAAAACCAACGCAAGCGCAAGAAGTAGCAGGAAAAATTCCTGGCGTCATTGTCGGGGAGGTTCTACATCAAGCCTACCAAGTACCCATCATAAACTCTCATCTATTGCATTACATTATTCGCCATTTGCCTCTCGTTTTTCTCTCCCCCACTTCTAAAATGATTTTTTTTAGAAAAACACAAAAAGATTTGCCTTTTTATTCGCCCTTCTTCTGTTCGTCTTTTCGTTTGCTTTTTGTTTGCTTGTGTCCTAGATTGCTTGATTTGTCACGATGACTCAAGAAAATACTAAGTTATGTGACTTTTCCAACACTAATAATAATGATTTGATTAGTAGTTCGATTGCTCCCACCACTAGTGCATAATCCTATGAGATTAATGCCGGTTTGTTGAATCTTGTTATGAAAGATCAATTTTTTGGCCTTCCTAGTGAAGATGTCGCATCCCATCTAAATACTTTCGTTGAGTTGTGTGATCTGATTCTTTTGCACCAAGTAAATAATTTCTAGAGTTTTATTGAAATGTTCTTTTGATCTGATTCTTTTTGCTCTGGATTGGTGCAGAAATTTCTCAGGTTGTCCTAATTTTCAGAATTTTTGGAGTTACAGAAGTATTCGAGAGTTACAGATTACTACAGATTGTTCTATTTTTGACAGATTCTATTTGCTTTCTGTTGTTTGCTTAATTTTATGAAACTATGGCTAGTATCGGGGGGTATGAACCATGGAAAAGTTGGAATACAGTATATATTACACCAATATAAATAAAGAATGAGTTTGCAACAGTACTGTCGGTGTCAAAACCGGCGGATCTCGGGTAGGGGGTCCCAAACTGTGCGTCTAGGCGGATGGTAACAGGAGACGAGGGACATGATGTTTTTACCCAGGTTCGGGCCCTCTCAATGGAGGTAAAACCCTACTCCTGCTTGATTAATATTGATGATATGGGTAGTACAAGAGTAGATCTACCACGAGATCAGAGAGGCTAAACCCTAGAAGCTAGCCTATGGTATGATTGTTGTTCGTCCTACGGACTAAAACCCTCCGGTTTATATAGACACCGGAGAGGACTAGGGTTACACAGAGTCGGATACAATAGGAGGAGATCTATATATCCGTATCGCCAAGCTTGCCTTCCACGCCAAGGAAAGTCCTATCCGGACACGGGACGAAGTCTTCAATCTTGTATCTTCATAGTCCAGGAGTTCGGCCAAAGGTTATAGTCCGGTCATCCGGACACCCCCTAATCCAGGACTCCCTCAGTAGCCCCTGAACCAGGCTTCAATGACGACGAGGCCGGCGCACAGATTGTCTTCGGCATTGCAAGACGGGTTCCTCCTCCGAATACTTCATAAAAGATTTGGAACACAAGGATAGTGTCCGGCTCTGCAAAACAAGTTCCACATACCTCCATAGAGAGAATAATATTTACACAAATCTAATCTGCTGATGTATTCTGCAGCGTGACATCACGCCATGGCCAAGCCTTTATTCGTTTTACTGTCCCACCTTAGCACGTTTAGCGAGGCGGTTTCCTTGGCATGTCTTGTCAAAGCAGAGATCATGTCCCCTTATTCCGGGATTCTCACCAATACGGGCGTGGGTAACCCAATCGTGCCTGTTGGTATGTCTCCCCAATCGAAGGCAAGTCCCAAACGGTCACGGGGAGGGCTCTTGGTATTCAACCTCTTTATAAAGAGACCAAGGCTCGGCTCCTTTCTTTCAATCTCAATCAAATCTGCCCCTCACCTTGAGTTCCAACACACAAAGCTCCAGATTCACGCGCTTCGGACCTCCGATGATGTCCGGCTCTGCCCTTCAAGGCCGCTGGATGTCTTCCTCCGTTACGGAAGAAGATGTGCGAAAGCTAAGAGATGCCATGTATCTAACCGGCGAAATCTCGCGTAGGCTGCCTGATCAAGGGCAGGTTATTCCCACTCCCAAGCCTGGTGAGAGCGTGGTGTTGGCGTCTCACTTCCTTCGGGGGCTAGGCTTCCCGACAGACCTCTTCGTGCGGGGGCTCATGTTTTATTACGGGCTGGAATTTCATGACTTAGCTCTGGAGTCCATCCTCCATATCTCATCGTTCATTGTCATGTGCGAGGCCTTCCTCCATATTACTCCTCACTTCGGATTGTGGTTTAAGACCTTCAAAGCAGAGCCAAAGATGATCAAGGGGCAGCACTCAGAGTGCGGAGGTGTTGTTATAAACAAGAATGCCAATGCTCCATGGCCCGAGGGGCTTTTTCAAGAGGAGTTCAGCTTATGGCAACGAGAGTGGTTTTACATCACAGTTCCCAGGGGCACCAAATAGGTGGCACCACCTGCCTTTTGCTCGGGTCCCCCACCACAACTAGCGTCATGGGTCAATAAAGGGCTTAACTGGGGGGCATCCAAGGACGTGCCCTTGTTGCAGGGCCGCATTCGAGATCTCCTAGAAAGAGATATCAATCTGGACGTAGTGACGCAGGTTATGTTGATTCGCCACATACTACCCTGCAAACGTCGCCCCTCCACCTGTGGGAATTTAATCCGGAAGGACCGCGAGCCCGCTAACATTTTATGGGCACGACGCCCATGGAGATGTACAAATTGTTCTTCGGATCACAAGCTATGTGTCCGGACTCGTCCGAGGATGCAGGTCTGAGCTGCAATCGCCCAGATACTCAAGTAAGTAGCCCTGTACCCGGACTCGCTATCCGTATATTTATCATAAAATTGCCCTTTAAAAGAGTTGTCCCTTAAACAGGAGCGCATAGCGAAAGCAAAGCTAATCAGGTGTCCGGCCCCCCTCCCCGAGACTACGCCGGATCCCGTGTTAACCAGGATGCTGGAGTTTGCGCCTTTGGAAGAAGGCGAAGAGGGGAACAAAGGAGCTACTGCCTCCGTGAAGGAGGCTGTCAGGAAAGGAGGAATCGAGAATTCCTCTAATCAGGGGAAGAAGAGGACCGCCTCTGAAGACCCGGAGGCGATGGCCTCAAAGCGGGGGAAGAGATCTTTGTCAGAGGGTCCGGCGCCGGGGGGTGCCTCGGTCGCATTGCGCCCCCAAGGGGGTCTGCTCTCCATCGAGCCGTAAGTAAAGAGGGGGGTTTTAAAATGAGAGACATCCCTGTTCTATTTCCGAGGAAGATAACCGAAATTTCACCTTGTAGTTCGGATCTCAGCCCTTCTCAGCAGAGCTCATCTTCAGGGGATCTTCGTCCGGAGATGATGGAGAGTGGAATGCCTCCCCTTGCCGTACCGCCTTGTGAAGCGGGCGACCATGAGGTGTCGTCACAGAGGGTTTCTCCGAATCCGGCAGGGCCAGAAGGTAGTCGTATGGCCCCCCAAGGCCCTCCGTGTCCGGCCTTCGAAGAAGTCCATCGAACAAGTCCGGCATCGTCTGGTGCATGGTCGGAGGAGCTGAAGGATCTGCTCGGGCGAGCGTCTATCTCAGAAGAACACCGTGCGTTGATGGATACGGTGATTGGAAGGATTTCATCCTTGGAGAGCGGGTTGTATGAGGCCGTCAGGAGTTTACTAACAGGCTTTGAGGTACGCGAAATGATGTACCTTTTGACAGATCTGCATATATAAGATGCGCCCTGTATAGATCGTAGCCCCTAAGACTCTGTGCGTTGTCAAAAATGACGGCGCGCTGAGGATCATAATCCTAGGTATAATATGTCACCTTTCCTATGTAGGTGGCGAAGTGTCCGATGGCTAGCCGGACTGATGAATTTGCCGAGCTAAAGCGGCAACTTGACGTGGCAGATGCCGACATCGCGCTTGTCAACAAGCGACTAGACGAGACACAAGGTATGTAATTTCTCCGAAGACACCTGGTAAGAGGAGCTTGATGCCCGTACCTTACAACATGTGTGCTTGATGTAGATGGTGTCGCTGCCGTGGAGAACCTTGGGGCGGAACTTGCCCGAGCCAAGGAGCAGGCCAGGAAAAGCGATGCGACTGCCTTAAAGGTGGCTGAAGAGCTGAAAGCCGAACAGGCTGCTCACTGCCAATGCAAGAAGGAAATGGCCGAGATGGCTGTAAAGTTGAAGAATGCTGCCGACCGCTGCAAGCTTCTTGAAAAAGAAGATCAGGTGGCCTAGAAGGACCTAGAGAAGGTCACTACCGAGGCCAAGGATGCTCGCTCTGCGATGAGAGCTATGAAGGAGGAGCTACGTCAGGCCGGAGATATCATGGCTGGAAAGCCCTTTATGCTGCGGATGAAGTTTGGGGATCCTAAATATGCTCCGTTGGACCGGCAGTGGAGTGCGGCGAACACTTGTCTGGACTTGGCGGCGAGCGCCACGGACGCGGCCGAACACTTCCGCGATCAGAAGGACCACGAAGTGGACAAGCTTTTTTGGTCGCAGTTCCACAATCCGGAGCGCCCACTTCCACTAATCGATCGTTTGGCCGTGTGGGCAGAGCTGAATAGGGTATCCGGACTCTCCATGAAGTATGTCGTGAGTCATCTGTGGCCGAAAAGGCCCGAGCCGAAGAGTTATTTTAGCTTGGTGCAGCAGTTCCTTGGTGCAGTGCCGCATAGTAATGGAATGAAGATGTCAGCGTGCATAGAGGGTGCGCAGATGGCTCTTGCCCATGTCAAAACATACTGGGCAGAGATGAAGGCCATTGATGTTGCATCCCAAGATTCGGATGAGAGCGGAGTACCTGCCGAGCACTATTTTCAGGAAGTTCTACAGGGCGCTCGTTTAATAGAGACGAAGTGCTCGAAGGATGTTATGTTCGAATAACATGTATTATTTGTAAAACAATGTTTCGATGGAATATAAAATCTTTTTATACTTGTGCCTTCAAGAATTAGAATACCTCCTGTGTGGCCGTTAATGTATATGTGTATATAACCTGAAAGATGGTAGTCTTTGGCTTCAGCCCCCATGCTGCGGGGGTGTTTGCAGAAGGCGCATGTTCACACTTGATCCAACGTCTTCGTCCTATTAAGGAGGTGATAGCGCAGCGAACTAGGAAACCTAACTATAATGCTTTATCACTTTCACTTAGCCATAGGAGTTTGACAGTGGGGCTACTATATAGCCCCTAGGGGCACCACGCTCATCCGGATTCGGGGCGCGTGTGTGCCTGGCCGGGAAACGGCCCTTCTTTAATGCAGAGGAATCCTAAAGATTCCGGCGGGTCATCGAGTGGTTGACCAGTCTCACGCTTTATCATGATAGTCAGTTTTCGGCTTTCTCTACTGAGGTGCTCGCCTGGCCGAACCGGGGCACAATCGCAGTAGTTCTCCTGGTGCCGCCTTAGCCGATAGAGCGGAATGTAAGGCAGCAAAACACAGGAGCCGAGCAAACCCCACATTTGAGCAAAGACATGATTCGGAGCTGATGCATATAAGGCCAAACTCGCGACGCCGAACACTCCCTAAGGTATTCGGTCTTTATGAAAACGGGCTGAATAACGCCCTTGGTAAGAAGCCCCTGGTGTCCAGGTACGTGCAAAATTCTGACGTGGCCACATGCCAAGACGCCAGCCTCCTCCTCGGTTATAAAAAGAAACTGGGGATGTCTATCAACAAGAGACAGTGAGAAAGGTTTACGCAGGGTCTTAATCTGAAAAGAATCCTTAGAACGGGTCCCTACTACACGTCTGCGCCTGTGTCTCCGTTGTGCCATATCCTGGACGGGTGTAGCACGGTGTTCATCTGTAAAAGAGAGGAATTTAGTTGAAAATGATCGTGCAAAAATTTATATTAAATAAAAAAAGTATAATTCAGAAAATGGGTAGAATTGAGCTTTATTGTCTCTCGTTGTACACGTGCGGAGCCCCTTGTACGGGGGTGTGCGGCTTGTACGCCCTTGTATGTTTACGCCGGACTCGTCTAGCCATGTCCGGGGTCTGACCAACCTGTATAGGTGCTTTGACTAGTGAAGCTGGTTTAGTGTGTGGCTGTCAAGGCGGCCGCACAGTCTTCCGCGCTCGAGGAACACTCGATATTTCCCTTTAATCAGATGATGCCTCGAAGACTGGGCATTTTAAGCGTGAGGGATGCATAATGCGGTATTGCGTTAAAGCGGGCGGAAGCTTTGCGTCCCAGTAGTGCTTGATAGCTACCTATTAATGGGGCGATGTGGAAGGTTAGCTTTTCGCGTCGGAAGTTGTCGGGGGAGCCGAACATAACTTCTAACAGGAGAGAACTCGTACAATGGGTATCTGGGCCTGGCGTTACCCCTTGAAAGGAAGTGTTGTCATGGCGAATTTTTGTTGGGTTTATCCCTACTTTGCGGATTGTGTCTTGATATAGCAGGTTTAGACCACCACCGCCGTCCATTAGGACTTGTGTAAAGTGGAGTCCGTCGATGATCGGATCTAATACCAAGGCAGTCCAACCTGCGTTCCGGATACTTCTAAAGTAATCCTGATGGTCTAAGGTGATTGGTTGTAAGAACCAGTAGCGGGACTCCTCTAGGACAGGCCGTATGGCGCGTATCTCTATAGGCGCCACTCTGTTTTCCCCTTTTGTCACGTGAAGTGAGTTTACTGTTTTGACTTCTTGTGGAAACTTCTTTTGTTCTCCGGTGCTCTGCTTGTGGGGTTCGTCGTCGCCCTCGCTTGGTGTGTCGAGCCCCTTGTGTTCGGCGTTGAGTTTGCTGGATTGCTTGAAGACCTAACAATCTCTGTGGGTATGGTTTGCAGGCTTCCCGGGAGTACTATGGATTTGGCATATTTTGTCCAAGATTTTCTTGAAGTTAGATAGCTCGTCCCTGTTATCCTTGAGGGGCAGTTTTTTCTGATTCTGCCAAGAGCTTTGGAATCCGGCGTTGACTGCCGTGCTCTTCGGGATGTTTCCCTTGGTCCGGTGCTGGTCCTTGCTATGTCGCGGTTTCCTGTTTCCATCCCTAAATTTGGATGTACTTGGGTCGCTGGTACTGCTTCTTGCCAACCAGCTGTCCTCTCCTGCGCAAAAGCGGGTCATGAGGCTTGTTAATGCGGCCATTGTTCTTGGCTTTTCTTGGACGAGGTGTCTGGCGAGCCATTCATCTTGAACGCTGTGTTTGAAAGATGCTAAGGCTTCGGCGTCCGGACAGTCGACTATCTGGTTCTTTTTAGTAAGAAATCTGCTCCAGAGTTTCCGGGCTGACTCTCTGGGTTGTTGAGTTATATGACTTAGATCGTCTGCATCCAGAGGTCGGACATAGGTCCCTTGAAAATTTGCCCGAAAAGCATCCTCGAGCTCTTCCCAACTTCCGATGGTGTTTTCGGGAAGGCTTTTAAGCCAATGCCGGGCTGGCCCTTTGATCTTGAGGGGTAAGTATTTTATGGCGTGGAGGTAATCTCCTCTAGCCATGTGAATGTGGAGGATATAATCCTCAATCCAGACTCCAGGGTCTATTGTTCCGTCGTATGCCTCTATGTTTACGGGCTTGAATCCCGTTGGAAATTCATGGTCCAGCACCTCATCGGTGAAACATAGGGGGTGTGCGGCACCCCTATACTTGGGTGTGTCGTGATGTTCGGATACTTGTTGTGTTGCATTGCTTACTAGAGCTTGCTTTCTTGGCCCGTAGATAGATCAGGCTGGGCCGTCTTTTTGATGCGAATCCTTGTGCGGATCGCGTGCCGGCTTGTGTGAGGCGCCCTTTTCAGCTCTATGTTGGCCATGGGGTTGTTTATCTGACTGGGTGTCTTCTTTATTTTTTGATTGCGGGGGCTCTAAGGCCTCCTCATCAAATTCCGACAGTAATTTCCGCTTCAGATAGCTCTTTGTGTGGTGACTGTCGCCGTATTTGTCTATGGTGTTGAGTACTTTGCCCCATCTAATTCTAAGTGCATCTTTCGCTGTTTTGAGCTTCCGCTTCTGCTTTTTCAGGCTACGCGCAGTGGCGACGAGCCTTTTTTGAAGGTTCTTCTGTTCCAGCAACTTGTCCGGCGTGAGGTCGTCCGGACTATTATCTTCGCCGGGGACGGGTTGTTCGGTTTGTTTACCCAAGTTGCCCTATTCGGATGGTTGCTCGATGGCATGTTTGTCATCCGCCGGTTCGCCCTGCTCTGTGGCTGGGTCTCTGTCGAGGTGGGGTTTGGCGCGACGCTTACGCCTCCGCTTTGTTTGCTTTTCGAGGGAACGATCCCTTGTTGCGCCCCTTTGTTCCTCGTCATCGTTTCTTTTAGGTGTGTCCACCATGTATACATCGTGAGATGAGGTGGTTGTCCAGTGCCCTATAGGCGCTGATTCCTGTTCGTCTCCTGCGTCATCATCCATACCGTCGATGTCCTCGGAGTCGAAGTCGAGCATGTTGGTTAAATCATCGACAGTGGCTACGAAGTGGGTGGTGGGTGGGTTTTGAATTTCTTCGTCATCCGGATCCCATCCTCATTGACCATAGTCCGGCCAGGGCTCTCCTAATAAAGAGAGAGACTTTAGTGAATTCAGAATGTCGCCGAAGGGCGAGTGCTGAAAGATGTCCGCGGCGGCGAACTCCATGATCGGCGCCCAATCGGGATCGATCGGCAGGGGCGCGGAAGGTTCGGAGTCCGGAAAGGAGTCCGGCACCTAGGAGTCATGAGCTTCGCAAAGAACAAGGCTGGTGTTCGGCTCGATCACTGTAGAGATTGCAGCCCCCGAGGCGGTGTACAACCACCCGTCCTCAATTGGCGCAGTCGGCTCCAAGCTAAGGGTCGGAGCGGACACTGGGGCGGCCTCCTGGGCACTGTTCGGCGGCAGAGCTAGATCATACCCATCGTGACAGTGCGGCACGCTTGGTTGTGGCTCGAACCCGTCGAAGATCAAATCTCCGCAGATGTCAGCCGTGTAGTTCAAACTTCCAAACCTGACCTGATGGCCAGGGGCGTAGCTTTCGATCTGCTCCAGATGGCCAAGCGAATTGGCCCGCGGTGCAAAGCTGCCGAATACGAAGATCTGTCCTGGGAGAAAAGTCTCACCCTGGAACGCATCGTTGTTGATGATCGGAGGAGCCATCGGGCCTAAAGGTGACGACACAGAGGAACTCTCAATCAAAGCACCAATGTCGGTGTCAAAACCGACGGATCTCGGGTAGGGGGTCCCGAACTGTGCATCTAGGCGGATGGTAACATGAGACGAGGGACACGATGTTTTTACCCAGGTTCGGGCCCTCTCGATGGAGGTAAAACCCTACTCCTACTTGATTAATATTGATGATATGGGTAGTACAAGAGTAGATCTACCACGAGATCAGAGAGGCTAAACTCTAGAAGCTAGCCTATGGTATGGTTGTTGTTCGTCCTACGGACTGAAACCCTCCGGTTTGTATAGACATCGGAGAGGACTAGGGTTACACAGATTCGGTTACAATAGGAGGAGATCTACATATCTGTATCGCCAAGCTTGCCTTCCACGCCAAGGAAAGTCCTATCCGGACACGGGACGAAGTCTTCAATCTTGTATCTTCATAGTCCAGGAGTCCGGCCAAAGGTTATAGTCCGGTCATCCAGATATCCCCTAATCCAGGACTCCCTCAAGTACCTTAAAGTGGTGATTTATTTTATTATACTAATGGATCTCATGAGTTTTCTGTTGAGTTTTGTGTTGTGAAGTTTTCAAGTTTTGGGTAAAGATTTGATGGACTAAAAAATAAGTAGTGGCAAGAGCCTATGCTTGGAGATGCTCCGAAAGGCATCCCCTCTTTTGTCTTCAGTCCATCAGTAAATTTACTTGGGGCTATATTTTTATTCACCACAGGATATGTGGTTTGCCTGCAGTGTCTTGTATGATATGAGTCTTTGCTTTTCAGTTTTCCACAATCATCCTTGTTGTACACACCTTTTGAGAGGCGCAAGAATACTCTGTGTGCTTCATTTATATCTTTTGAGCTAGGCAATATGCTCTAGTGCTTCATCTATATCTTTTTAGAGCACGGCGGTGGTTTTATTTTAAGGTAATTGTTGAACTCTCATGCTTCACTTATATTATTTTGAGAGTCTCTAAACAGCGTGGTAATTTGCTTTGGTTATGAATTTAATCCTAATATGATGGGCATCCAAGAGGGATATAATAAAAACTTTTATATAAAGTGCATTGAATACTATGAGAATTTTGATTCCTTATGATTGTTTCCAGATATAAAGATGGTGATATTAGAGTCATGCTAGTGAGTAATTGTGGATTGGTATAAATACTTGTGTTAAATTTTGTGATTCCCGTAGCATGCACGTATGTTGAACCGTTATGTGATGAAGTCGGGGCATGATTTATTTATTGATTGTCTTCCTTATGAGTGGTGGTCGGGGACGAGCGATGGTCAATCTATCCCCCTAGGAGCATGCGTGTAGTACTTTGTTTCAATAGCTAATAGACTTTTGCAATAAGTATGTGAGTTCTTTATGACTAATGTTGAGTCCATGGATTATACGCACTCTCACCCTTCCACCTTTGCTAGCCTCTCTAGTACCGCACAATTCTCGTCCGTGCATTACACCCACCATATACCTTCCTCAAAACAGCCACCATACCTACCTATTATGGCATTTCCATAGCCATTCCGAGATATATTGCCATGCAACTTCCACCGTTCCTTTTATTATGACACACTTAATCATTGTCATATTGCTTCGCATGATCATGTAGTTGACATCATATTTGTGGCCAAGCCACCATTCATATTTTTTATACATGTCACTCTTGAGTCATTGCTCATCTCGGTACACCCGGAGGTATTCATATAGTCATATATTTGTTCGTACTGACTTGTAATTATTGAGTTGTAAAGTAAATAAAAGTGTGATGATAATCATTATTAGAGCATTGTACCATGTGAGGAAAGGATTATTAAGACTATGATTCCCCCACAAGTCGGGATGAGACTCCGGATGAAAAAGAGAGAGAGATAAAAGGAGACCAAAAAGCCCAAAATAAAAATATGAGAGAAAAGAGATAAGGGGCGATGCTACTATCCTTTTTCCACACTTGTGAAGTAGCCCCATGATCTTCATGATAGATAGTCTCCTATTTTGTCACTTTCATATACTAGTGGGAATTTTTCATTATAGAACTTGGCTTGTATATTCGAATGATGGGATTCTTCAAATTGCCCTAGGTCTTCGTGAGCAAGCGAGTTGGATGCACACCCACTTAGTTTATTTTGAGCTTTCATACACTTATAGCTCTAGTGCATTTGTTGCATGGCAATCCCTACTCACTCGTATTGATATCTATTGATGAAAATCTCCATATCCCGTTGATACGCCTAGTTGATGTGAGACTATCTCCTTATTTTTATCTTCTCCACAACCACCATATTCTATTCCACTTATAGTGTTATATCCATGGCTCACACTCATGTATTGCATGAAAGTTGAAAAAGTCTGAGAACATCAAAAGTATGAAACAATTGCTTTGCTTGTCATCAAGTGTCGGTGTCAAAACCGGCGGATCTTGGTAGGGGTCCCGAACTATGCGTCTAGGCGGATGGTAATAGGAGAGAAGGGACACGATGTTTTTACCCAAGTTCGGGCCCTCTCGATGGAGGTAACACCCTACTCCTGCTTGATTAATATTGATTATATGGGTAGTACAAGAGTAGATCTACCACGAGATCAGAGAGGCTAAACCCTAGAAGCTAGCCTATGGTATGATTGTTGTTCGTCCTACAGACTAAATCTCTCCGGTTTATATAGACACCGGAGAGGGCTAGGGTTACACAGAGTCGGTTACAATGGGAGGAGATCTACATATTGTACCGCCAAGCTTGCCTTTTACGCCAGGGAAAGTCCTATCCGGACACGGGACGAAGTCTTCAATCTTGTATCTTCATAGTCCGGGAGTCCGGCCAAAGGTCATAGTCCGGCCATCCGGACACCCCCTAATCCAGGACTCCCTCATTAGCCCGTGAACCAGGCTTCAATGACGACGAGTCCGGCGCACATAATGTCTTCGGCATGGCAAGGCGGGTTCCTCCTCCGAATACTTCATAGAAGATGTTTGAACACAAGGATAGTGTCCGGCTCTCCAAAATAAGTTCCACATACCACTGTAGAGAGAATAGTATTTACACAAATCTAATCTGCTAACGTATTCAGTAGTGTGACATCACGCCACGGCCAAGCCTTTATTCGAATCGTTTTACTGTCCCACCTCAGCGCGTTTACCGAGGCGGTTTCCTTGGCACGTCTTGTCAAAGCAGAGATCGTGTCCCCTTATTCCGGGATTCTCATCAATACGGGTGTGGTTAACCCAACCGTGCCATTGGTATGACTTCTTAATTGAAAGTGAGTCCCAAACGGTAACGGGGAGGGCTCTTGGTATTCAACCTCTTTATAAAGAGACCAAGGCTCGACTCCTTTCTTTCAATCCAATCAAATCCGCCTCTTGCCTCGAGTTCCAACACCCAAAGCTCCAGATTCAGGCGCTTCGGAAATGTCCGGCTCCGATCTCCAAGGCCGGTGGATGCCTTCCTCTGTTACGGAACGTGCGAAAGCTGAGAGATGCCAGGTATCTGATCGGCGAAATCTCGCATAGGCTGCCTGCTCAAGGGCAGGCTATTCCCACTCCCCAGCCCGGTGAGAGTGTGGTGTTCACATCTCACTTCCTTCGGGCGCTAGGCTTCCCAATTGATCCCTTCGTGAGGGGGCTCATGTTTTATTACGGGCTGGAATTTCACGACTTAGCTCCGAAGTCCATCCTCCAAATATCATCGTTCATTGTCGTGTGTGAGGCCTTCCTCCATATTACTCCTCACTTCGGACTGTGGCTTAAAACCTTCAAGGTAGAACCGAAGATGATCGAGGGGCAGCATGCTGAGTGCGGAGGTGCTATTATAAGCAAGATTGCCGACGCTCCATGGCCCGAGGGCTCTTTTGAAGAGGAGTTCGGCTTATGGCAACGAGAGTGGTTTTACATCACAGCTCCCAGGGGCACCACATGGGTGGCGCCACCTGCTTTTCGCTCGGGTCCCCCACCACGGCTAGCGTCATGGGTCAATAATGGGCTTAACTAGGGGCCGTCCAAGGACGTGCCCTTGCTGCAGGGCCGCATTCGAGATCTCCTAGAAAGAGATACCAATTTGGCCATAGTGGCGCAGGTTATGCTGATTCACCGCATAGTGCCCTGCAAACGTCGCCTCCTCCGCATGTGGGAATTTAATCCGGAAGGACCGCGAGCCCTCCAACATTTTATGGGCACGACGCCCGTGAAGATGTACAAATTGTTCTTCGGATCAGAAGCAATGTGTCCGGACTTGTCCGAGGACGCAGGTCTGAGCTGCAATCGCTCGGACACTCAAGTAAGTAGCCTTGCACCCGGACACACTATCCGTACATTTATCATAAAACTGCCCTCAAAAGAGCTAACCTTTAAACAGGAGTGGATAGCGAAAGCAAAGCTTATCAGGTGTCCGGCCCCCCTCCCTGAGACCACGCCAGATCCCGTGTTGACCAGGATGATGGAGATTGCGCCTTTGGAAGAAGGCGAAGAGGGGAACAAAGAAGCTACCGCCTCTGCGAAGGAGGCCGTCAGGAAGGAAGGAATCGAGAATTCCTTTATCCAGGGAAAGAAGAGGACCGCCTCTGAAGACCCGGAGGCAATGGCCTCAAAGCGGGGGATGAAATCTTCGTCAGAGTCCGGCGCCGGAGGGTGCCACGGCCGCATTACGCCCCCAAGGGGATCAGCTCTCCACCGAGCCGTAAGTAAAGAGAGGGGCTTTAAAATGAGAGACATCCCTGTTTTATTTCTGAGGAAGATAACCGAAATTTTACCTTGTAGTTCGGATCTCAACCCTTCGCAGCAGAGCTCATCTTCAGGGGATCTTTGTCCGGAGATGATGGAGAGCGGAATGCCTCCCCCAGCTGTACCGTCTTGTGAGGTGGGCAACCCCGAGGTGTCGTCTCGGAGTTTCTCCGAATCTGGCCTTGGAAAAGGGTCTTGGGACGAGTCCGGCACCGTCTGGTGCACGGTCGGAGGAGCTGAAGGATCTGCTCGGGCGAGCGTCTATCTCAGAAGAACACCGTGTGTTGATGAACACGGTGATTAGAAGGATTTCATCTGCGGAAAGCGGATTGTACGAGGCTGCCAGGGGTTTACTGACAGGTTTTGAGGTACGAGAAAAGATGTACCTTTTGACAGAGCCGCATATATAAAATGCACCCTGTATAGATAGTAGCCCTGAGACTCTGTGTGTTGTCAAAAATGACGGCGCACAGAGGATCATAATCCCAGGTATAATATGTCGCCTTTCCTATGTAGGTGGCGAGGTGTTCGGTGGCTAGCCGGACTAATGAATTTGCCGAGCTAAAGCGGCAACTTGATGTAGCAGACGCCGACATCGCGCTTGTAAAAGAGCGGCTGGACGAGGCACAAGGTATGTAATGTCTCCGAAGACATCTGGTAAGAGGAGCTTGATGCTCGTACGTTATAACATGTGTGCTAAATGCAGATGGTGCCGCCGCCGTGGAAAACCTTCGTGCGGAACTTGCCCGAGCCAAGGAGCAAGCGAGGAAAAGTGATCCGGCTATCGTGAAGGCGGCTGAAGAGCTAAAAGCCAAACAGGCTGCTCACTGCCAAATGAAGATAGAAATGGCTGAGATGGCTGTAAAATTGAAGGATGATACCGACCGTTGTAAGATTCTTGAAAAAGAAGATAGGGTGGCACAGAAGGACCTAGAAAAGGTCACTGTCGAGGCCAAGGACACTCGCTCTGCAATGAGAGCTATGAAGGAGGAGCTACGTCAGGCCGGAGATATCATGGCTGGAAAGCCCTATATGCTGCGGATGAAGTTCGGGGATCCTAAGTATGCTCCGTTAGACCGGAAGTGGAGCGGGGCGAACACTTATCTGGATTTGGCGGCTAGTGCCGCGGACGCGACCGAACACTTCCGGGGTCTAGATGACCATGAATTGGAAGAACTTTTTTGGTCGCAGTTCCACAATGCAGAGCGCCCACTTTCGGTATCCTATTGTTTGGCCTCGTGGGCGGAGCTGAACAGGTTATCCGGACTCGCCATGAAGCATGTCGTGAGTCATCTATGGCCGAAAGGGCCAGAGCCGAAGAGTTATTTTAGCTTGGTGCAGCAGTTCCTTGGTACGGTGCCGCATATTGATGCAATGAAGAGGTGAACGTGCATAGAGGGTGCACAGATGGCTCTTGCCCGTGTCAAAACATACTGGGCGGAGATGAAGGCCAGTGTTGTTGCATCCCAGGATTCGGACGAAAGCGGAGTACCTGCCCAGCACTACTTTGAGGAAGTTCTGCAGGGCGCTCGTTTAATAGAGACGCAGTGCCCGAAGGTTGTTGTGTTCGAATAACATGTGCTATTGTAAAACAATGTTTTGATGGAATATAAAAGCTTTTTATACTTGTGCTTTCAAGAATTAGAATACCTCCTGTGCGGCCAGTAATGTATATGTGTATATAACCTGAAAGATGGCAGTCGTTGGCTTCAGCCCCCACGCATATAATGCGGGGGTGTTCGCAGAAGGCGCATTTTCACACTTGATCCAACGTCTTGGTCCTATTAAGGAGGTGATAGCGCATCGAACTAGGCAACCGGACTATAATGCTTTATCACTTTCACTTAGCCATAGGAGTTTGACAGTGGGGCTACTGAATAGCCCCTGGAGGCACCGCGCTCGCCCGAATTCGGGGCGCGTGTGTGCCTGACCGGGAAACGGCCCTTCGTTAATGCGGAGGAATCCTAAAGATTCCAGCAAGTCATCGAGTGGTTGACCAGTCTCTCGCTATATCATGACAGTCAGTTTTCGGCTTTCTCTACTGAGGTGCTCGCCTGGCCGAACCGGGGCACAATCGCAGTAGTTCTCCTAGTGCCGCCTTATTCGATAGAGCGGAACATAAGGCAGCAAAACACAGGAGCCGGGCAAACCCAACATTTGACCAGAGACATGATTCAGAGCTGATGCATATAAGGCCAAACTCGCGACGCCGAACACTCCCTAAGGTATTCGGTCTTTACGAAAACGGGCCGAACAAAAGCCCTTGGTAAGAAGCCTCTGGTGTCCAGGTACGTGCAAAATTCTGGCGTGGCCACATTCCAAGAAGCCAGCCTCCTCCTCGGTTATAGCAAAAAACCGGGGGATGTTATCAACAAGAGACAGTAAAAAAGGTTTATGCAGGGTCTTAATCTGAAAAAAATCCTTGAAACGGGTCCCTACTGCACACCTGCGCCTGTGTCTCCGTTGTGCCGTATCCTAGACGTGTGTAGCACGGTGTTCGTCTGCAAAAGAGAGGAACTTAGTGGAAAATAATCGTGCAAGAAATCTATGTTAAAATAAACAAAGTATAATACAAAAAATGGGTAGAATTGAGCTTTATTGTCTCCTGGTGTAAACGCGCGGAGCCCCTTGTACGGGGGTATGCGGCTATTAAGCCTTTGTATGTTTACGCCGGACTCGTCGAACCATGTCCGGGGTCGTGAACGACCTGTTTAGGTGCTCTAACTAGTAGAGCTGGATCAGTGTGCGGCTGTCAAGGCAGCCGCACCATCGTCCGCGCTCGAGGAACACTTGATATTTCCCTTTAATGAGATGATGCCTCGTGGACCGGGCATTTTGAGTGTAAGGGATGCATAATGCGGTATTGTGTTAATGCGGGCGAAAGCTTCGCATCCCAGTAGTGCTTGATAGCTACTTATGAATGGGGCGATGTAGAAGGTTAGCTTTTCGCTTCGGAAGTTGTCGGGGGAGCCGAACATAACTTCTAACGAGAGGGAACCCATACAATGGGTATCTGGGCCTGGCGTGATCCCTTGAAAGGAAGTGTTGCCATGGCGAATTATTGCTGGGTTTATCCCCATTTTGCGGATTGTGTCCTGATATAGCAGGTTTAGGTCAATGCCGCCGTCCATTAGGACTTGTGTAAAGAGGATTCCGTCAATTATCGGATCTAAGACCAAGGCAGTCCAGCCTGCGTTCCGGATACCTCTAGAGTAATCCTGATGATCGAAGGTGATTGGTTGTAACAACTAGTGGTGGGACTCCTCTGGGACAGGCCGTATGGAGTGTATATCCATAGGCGCCACTCTGTTTTTCCCTTTTGTCACATGAAGTGAATTTACTGTTTTGACTTCTTGCGGGAACTTCTTTGGTTCTCCGGTGTTCTGCTTGTGGGGTTCGTCGTCATCCTCGCTTGGTATGTCGAGCCCCTTGAGTTCGGCGTTGAGTTTGCCGGATTGCTTGAAGACCCAACAATCTCTATGGGTGTGGTTTGCAGGCCTCCCGGGAGTATTGTGGATTTGACATATTTTGTCCAAGATTTTGTTGAGGTTAGATAGCTCGTCCATATTATCTTTGGGGGGCGGCTTTTTCTGATTCCGCCGAGACCTTTTGAATCTGGCGTTGACTGTCATGCTCTTCGGGCTGTTATCCTTGATCCGGCGCCATTCCTTGTTACGGTGCGGTTTCCCGTTTCCATCTCTGACTTCGGATGTACTTGGGTCGCTGGTGCTGCTTCTTGCCAACCAGCTATCCTCTCCTGCGCAAAAGCGGGTCATGAGGCTTGTCAATGAGGCCATTGTTCTTGGATTTTCTTGGCCGAGGTGTCTGGCGAGCCATTCGTCTCGAACGCTATGTTTGAAAGCTGCTAAGGCTTCGGCGTCCGGACAGTCGACTATCTGATTCTTTTTAGTAAGAAATTTGTTCCAGAGTTTCCGGGCTGACTCTCCGGGTTGTTGAGTTATGTGGCTTAGATCGTCTGCATCCGGAGGTCGGACATAGGTCGCTTGAAATTTTGCCCGAAAAGCATCCTCGAGCTCCTCCCAACTTCCTATGGTGTTTTCGGGAAGGCTTTTAAGCCAATGTCGGGCTGGCCCTTTGAGCTTGAGGGGTAAGTATGTTATGGCGTGGAGGTCATCTCCTCTAGCCATGTGTATGTGGAGGATATAATCCTCAATCCAGACTCCAGGGTCTGTTGTTCCGTCGTCTGCCTCTATGCTTACGGGCTTGAATCCTGCTGGAAATTCATGGTCCAGCACCTCATCGGTGAAACATAGGGGATGTGTGGCACCCCTGTATTTGGGTGTGCCGCGATGTTCGGATATTTGTTGTGTTGCATTGCTTACTAGAGCTTGATTTCTTGGCCCATAGATAGATCTAGTTGGGCCGTCTTTTTGATGCGAATCCTTGTGCGGATCGCGTGCCGGATTGAATGCGGCGCCCTTTGCCGCTCGATGTCGGTCATGGGGTCATCTATCCGACCTGGTGGCTTCCTTGTTTTTTGACCGCGGGGGCTCTAAGGCCTCCTCATCAAATTCCGGTAGTAATTTTTGCTTCGGATAGCTCTTTGTGTGGTGACTGTCGCCGTACTTGTGTGCGGTGTTGAGTACTTTTCCCCATCTGATTCTGAGTGCCTCTTCCGCTGTTTTGAGCTTCCGCTTCTGCTTTTTCAGGCTACGCACAGTGGCGACGAGCCTTTGGTGGAGGTTCTTATTCTCCAGCAACTTGTCCGGCGTGAGGTCGTCCGGACTATTATCTTCGCCGAGGACGGGTTGTTTGGTTTGACTATCCAAGTTACCCTGTTCGGACGGTTGCTCGATGGCATGTTCATCATCCGCCGGTTCGTCCTGCTCTATGGCTGGGTCTCTGTCGAGGTGGGGTTTGGCGCGGCGCTTCCGCCACCGCTTTGATTGCTTTTCGAGGGAACGATCCCTCCTTATGCCCTTTTGATCCTCGTCGTTGTTTCTTTTAGGTGTGTCCACCATGTATACCTCATGGGATGAGGTGGTTGTCCAGTGCCCTATAGGCGCTGGTTCTTTGTCGTCTCCTTCATCGGCGTCCATACTGTCGATGTATTCGGAGTCGAAGTCGAGCATGTCGGTTAACTCGTCGACAGTGGCTACGAAGTGGGTGGTGGGTGGGTTTCGAATTTCTTCGTCGTCCGCATCCCAACCTTGCTGACCATAGTCCGGCCAGGGCTCTCCTGACAAAGAGAGAGACTTTAGTGAATTCAGGATGTCGCCAAAGGGCGAGTGTTGAAAGATGTCCGCGGCGGTGAACTCCATGATCGGAGCCCAATTGGGTTCGATCGGGAGGGGTGCGGAATATTCGGAGTCCGGAAAGGAGTCCGACACCTTGGAGTCACGAGCTCCACGAAGGACAAGATTGGTGTTCGGCTCGATCGCCATAGAGATTGCAGCCCCCGAGGCGGCGGCGAGCCACCCGTCCTCGACCGGCGCAGTCGGCTCCGATCTAAGGGTCGGAGCGGACACCTGAGCGGCGCTCTGGGCACTGTCCGGCGGCAAAGCTAGATCGTGCCCATCGTGACAGTGCGGCGCGCTCGGCTGTGGCTCGAATCCGTCGAAGATCAAGTCTCCGCGGATGTCAGCCGTGTAGTTTGAACTTCCAAATCTGGCCTGATGGCCAGGGGCGTAGCTTTCGATCTGCTCCATATGGCCAAGTGAATTGGCCCGCAGTGCAAAGCCGCCGAATACGAAGATCTATCCGGGGAGAAAAGTCTCACCCTGGACCGCGTCGTGGTTGATGATCGAA
The DNA here is from genome assembly GCF_002162155.2 of Triticum dicoccoides. Taxonomy (NCBI): domain Eukaryota; kingdom Viridiplantae; phylum Streptophyta; class Magnoliopsida; order Poales; family Poaceae; genus Triticum; species Triticum dicoccoides. Next base: position 584,909,283 of record NC_041393.1, read on the forward strand.
GAAGCCATCGGGCCTAAAGGTGACGACACAGAGGAACTCTCAATGAAACCACCAATGTCGGTGTCAAAACCGGCGGATCTCGGGTAGGGGGTCCCGAACTGTGCGTCCAGGCAGATGGTAACAGGAGACAAGGGACACGATGTTTTTACCCAGGTTCGGGCCCTCTCGATGGAGGTAAAACCCTACTCCTGCTTGATTAATATTGATGATATGGGTAGTACAAGAGTAGATCTACCACGAGATCAGAGAGGCTAAACCCTAGAAGCTAGCCTATGGTATGATTGTTGTTCGTCCTACGGACTTAATCTCTCCAGTTTATATAGACACCGAAGAGGGCTAGGATTACACAGAGTCGGTTACAATGGGAGGAGATATACATATCGTATCGCCAAGCTTGCCTTCCATGCCAGGGAAAGTCCTATCCGGACACGGGACGAAGTCTTCAATCTTGTATCTTCATAGTCTGGGAGTCCGGCCAAAGGTCATAGTCCGGCCATCCGGACACCCCCTAATCCAGGACTCCCTCATCGAGGTTGTGCATGATTTAATACTTCTTGTGATGAAAATGGACATAGCCAGACTATATGATTTTGTAGGTATAATTTTCTGCCATGTTATTTTGAGAAGACATGATTGCTTTGGTAGTATGCTTGAAGTATTATTGTTTTTATGTCAATATTAAACTTTTGTTTTGAATCTTATGGTTCTGAATATTCATGCCACAATAAAAAATTACATGGATAAATATGTTAGGTAGCATTCCACATAAAAAATTCTGTTTTTTACCGGACAAGCAGGAATTAAGCTTGGGGATGCTTCATACGTCTCCAACATATCTATAATTTTTTATTGTCCCAGGCTAGTATATTATCTGTTTTGGATGTTTTATATACATTCATATGCTATTTTATATTTTTTTGGGACTAACCTATTAACCTAAAGCCCAGTGCCACCTTCTGTTTTTTACTTGTTTTTGAGTTTTACAAAAAGGAATGTCAAATGGAGTCCAAATGGAATAAAACTTTTGCGATGATTTTGCTTGGACCAGAACACACCTACGAGACTTGGAGATGAAGTGTAAGTGCATCTAGTGCCACTCCTAGTTGGTTTTGGAGTATTGATGACAAAGTTGGTTGAGGGACTAATGCGTTTGTGAGAATTGCAGGATAACGCAGGTAGTGTCCCTCATTGATTCGGTTTACCTACCAGAGATGACCCCTAAAAATGTATGAAGACATTGAAGACAATGGTCGTGTGTGAAGATATTGACACAGAAGTCTATGACATGAGAAGACATTGAGTGAAGACTATGGAGCGCGAAGACTGAGTTGTTTCGTTGTTTCCTTTTCTTCTTTGTTGAGTCATAGGAACCACCGTACTGTTAAGTGGGGTCCAAGTGAACTAAGTCAGAGTGACTGAAGTGATGCTCAACCCAAATCCTATGTCTTCGAGCGAAGACGATGAGAGAAAATCTTATCCAGAGCTGGATGAGTCAGCTTTGCTTGTAGCCCAAGTAAAGTTGCCGTGTGTGTTTGAAATCTGACCGTTGGAACACGTGTCAGTTCCTTAGTGACCCAGGGTCATTTCAGACATATCAGGTCGGGTTGCCTCGTGGCTATAAATAGCCCACCCCCTACACCATAAATTGGTGGCTGCTCAGAGTTAGTTTACGACTTTTGTCGTTTTGAGAGCAACCCACCTTGAAGCCTTTGAGAGAGAAATCCTTGCGAGGACAAAGCGCAAATACCCAGAGCCAAAGAGTGTTAGGCATTAATGAAGTCTTTCTGTCTGTGTGACCTGAAGAATTATTACACTTGAGGACTGTGTATCCTCCAGCCGGTTAGGCGTCGCGTTATGAGCATCCAAGAGTCATTGTGGATTGCCGGGTGAACAAAGTCTGTGAAGGTTCAGAAGTCTACCTTGAAGACTTACCAGAGTGATTGGGCGAGGACTGTGTGACCTTAGCTCAAGGGGAATAAGGTGAAGACATGGTATTCTGAGTTGAATCTCAGCCTCCCTAACCAGAGTACAGTTGACACAGCAACTGGAACTGGTCCAACAAATCCTGTGTCTTCAACAAGTGACTGGTTCTATCTCTTCCCTCCTTTACTTTGAGTTTGTCTTCGTGAAGTCATTGCTTATCTATCTTATCTAGTTGACTTCATTGCTTGACTACTATTGTTGATTGGCTTCATACTATCTTCCATCTTGATCCTACTACCTAGCTGCTATTATTCTTCGTACGTTAACACTATTGCATACTTGACTATGGCTTGCTTGTTGTAGTTTATCTTCCGCTGCATATCAATTAGGTCATTTCTATTGTTTGTCTTCGAAACTTCCACGTTTTGAAGACTTTGATAAAAATTGCCTATTCACCCCCCCTCTAGTTGATAACTAGCACTTTCAATTGGTATCAGAGCAAGGTACTCCCTTGTTCTGTGTGATTCGGTTTAACCACCTGGAGTTTAGCTATGTCGACTGCAGGATTGAGGAATGTATCTTGCCCCACCTTTGACGGTCATGAATATCCTCGGTGGAAATCCATGATGAAGAAACGACTCATGGCTATGGACAGCGAACTGTGGACTGTCACTGAGATTGGTCTTACCGATCTATGCAAGATGGCGGAGGCTGATGACATTCGCAAGTACACTCTACTAAACCTCACAGCAAAGGATGTCATCTGCTCCTGCCCGTCCCAAAATCAGTTCAGGAACGTCATGCACCTCAATCACGCGAAGCTAATCTGGGACCGGCTTTCTGAGGTCTATGAAAGTCATATTAATCGTCATGATCCTTGGCTTGATGACTGCAAGGAGTCTCTTAAAGAGATGACCTTTCCACCTGAATCGTCTTCACGTTCACCATGCCTCATGGCAGGGGGTGCTAAGGTAACTGAATGCTATACCTCTGAAACCAGTGATGATGAATCAGGTGATGAATTTGGCCCCAACTATATCAAACTTGCTTCCCTTGCCACTAAACAACAAAGAGCTTTGGAAAAGATTCAAAACATGCTTAGTAAGAGCGATGATATGTTGGGCGAAGAAATGGATCAGTCAAAAGCTTTGGCTGAGAGTCTTCAGGGACTTCATTCCAAGTTTGACGCCCTTCAAGATCAACATAATGCTCTCTTGTCTGATCATGAGAAACTTTCTTCTGAATGTCTTCAAAGAGAGCAAGATCTTGAAAAGATAAGAGTGGATTATGAAGATCTTTTGAAGAAGCACGTTTCATTACTTGCTCAACAAATCAGCGTTGCTCAGGATGGATTTGAACCACCATGTTTAAAATGCATTGAGCATGATAACGCTACCTCTGTTGCTGAATGTTCCACTGCTGCTACTGTTGCTCTGTCTTCAACTACTGATGTGGTAACTAACCCCTCTGCTGAGGATACCACTACTATTGCTGATGAAAATGCTAGGTTGAAGACATTGCTTGAAACAGGGATGTATAAAAGTCTGAAAGGGCATCAAACACTTTGTGATGTCCTCAAAAAGCAGATTCTGAACCGAAACCCTAGAAAAGAGGGTGTTGGGTTCGAGAGGAAAATGAATGCTGATGGTTTCTATTGGAAACCTGAGCAGTATCCCAAAACCACATGGGTTGCTGCAAAGGAACCTTCAGTGGATCCATCCACTTTATCTGGCTTTACCTGTGCTAATCCTATTATCATTGATGAATCCTTTGATGCAAACTATAAACTGTTCAAAAATCAGAATGGTGAAGTGTTTGCCAGGTATATTGGTACTAACTGCAGGAATGGACCGCCAATGAAGAAGATCTGGGTTCCCAAAAGTTGTCTTGAGAATCTTCCTGTGAATTTTGTCATGACACCACCAGGGAAGAAGACAAACCCTAGACCAAAGGCGTCACATGGTCCAACGGCTTCATACGGAAACATGACTCACCTGAGTCACCCTAACGCCAATGTTTTGCAGGGAAATCGTACTCAAACTTATGAATATGAGTACGTGTCTTCAAACCGCTATGTTCATAGGACTAAGAACTTTTCTGCTTATTCATATGAGTATCATTCATCTCCTGCAAGGCTATTTGCTAGGGCTCCAAAGCCGAAATTCTCAGATGCTGCACTTAGACTCATTGCTTCTAAGCCACCCCTAAAGATGTGGGTGGTGAAGAAGAACTAACTCTCTTTTGCAGAACATGGTCTCCAGCCAGCAATCAAAGGCGTCCGATGTTATTGCTGGGGACCTAAAACACAAAGCGACGCATGATAAAATGACTTACTATGTATTCCACTTATGAATCGCTTACCTGTCATACTATGTGCTAACTTTCATCTAAGCTGTGATAATCCAAGTGTGCGTCAAATGCTTATGCTTCACAACATACCTTGTGAAGCCTATCCTCCTAACTGCACTGTAGGGTATGACACCTCGTGCTTCAGAATGGATTATGGACAGCGCATGCACTAACCATATGACTGGTGATCGAAGTCTTCTCATGGACTCAACCTTACGTCCATCCGACAAGAGTCAAATCACATTTGCTGACACTGGTAAAGGCAAGGTATTGGGTCTAGGTAGAGTTGCAATCTCAAAGGATCAACACATGGATAAAGTGATGCTTGTTGAATCCCTTGGATTCAACTTAATGTCTGTCTCAATGCTTTCTGACTTAAACATGATTGTGATATTCGGAAAATATTGTTGCCTTGTACTAATGGAATCTGACAAGTCTCTAGTCTTTGAAGGGTAGAGTAAAGGTGATCTATACATGGTAGATTTCTATGCAGGTCCACAGCTTGCCGTATGTCTTCTTGCAAAAGCTTCAGAATGCTGGCTCTGGCATCGAAGGCTAGGACATGCTGGCATGAGGAACTTACACACTCTCATCAAAAAGAAGCATGTCATAGGCATCGAAGGTGTCAAGTTCAAGAAAGATCATTTGTGTGGTGCTTGTGAAGCTGGGAAGATGACTAGGGCCAAGCACCCCTCGAAGACAATCATGACGACATCTCAACCCTTTGAGCTGTTGCACATGGACTTATTTGGCCCTACTCACTACTCCACCCTCACAACAACGGTGTGTCTCTATGGCTTCGTCATTGTTGACGATTACTCAAGATATACATGGGTGCACATAATTCTCTACAAGACTGAAGTACAAGATGTCTTCAGACGATTCACCAATCAAGCAATGAACAATTATGGCGTCAAGATCAAGCATATCAGAAGTGATAACGGCACTGAATTCAAGAACACCGGGCTTGATCTTTATCTGGATACAATGGGAATCACTCATGAATTTTCTGCTCCATACACACCTCAGCAAAATGGCATTGTTGAGCGCAAGAACAGAACCCTCATTGAGATGGCTCGAACAATGCTCGACGAGTACAAGACACCAAGAAAATTCTGGCCTGAAGCTATTGATACAGCTTGTCACATCATCAACCGTGTCTACATCCATAAGCTTCTGGGCAAAACATCCTATGAGCTCCTTACTGGCAAGAAGCCAAATGTCAGCTATTTCAGAGTCTTTGGTGCTAGGTGCTGGATCAAGGATCCCCATCACAAGTCAAAATTTGAACCCAGAGCTCACGAAGGCTTCATGCTTGGCTATGGAAAGGATTCGCACTCTTACAGAGTCTTCAACCTCTTCCACTACAAAGTCGTTGAAACTGTGGACGTGCGATTTGATGAAACCAATGGTTCACAACGAGAACTCCTGCCAAGCACACTAGATGAAGCTCCTCCCAGTGAATCTATCAAGCTGATGGGAACTGGTGAAATCATGCCCTCTGAAGCACAACCTGAAGAGGAACTTATCATTTCTGCACCAAACCAACCTGAAGATAATGCTCAGATCGAAGACAATCCTTCCAATGATGACAATGATCTGCATGAGCAAGGTCTTCGTCTAGTTCATCCTCGTGTTGCAAATGAAGTACAAATTGAGAAGATAATTGATAGCATCAACGCACCTGGTCCGCTTACTCGATCAATAGCAACACAGTTAGCAAATTTCTGTGGGCATTTTTCATTTGTATCAATATCTGAACCCAAGAAAGTTGCTGAAGCCTTTATGGAACCTGAATGGATTCAAGCCATGCAAGAAGAACTTCAACAGTTCAAGCTGAATAATGTTTGGGAACTTGTCAAGCGCCTTGACCCTCGCAAGCATAACATTATTGGCACAAAACGGATATATCGGAACAAACAAGATGAGCATGGTCAAGTCATCAGAAACAAAGCACGTCTTGTGGCACAAGGATATACTCAAGTTGAAGGAATTGACTTCGATGAAACATTTGCTCCTATGGCTAGGCTTGAAGCTATTTGCATACTGCTAGCCTATGCTAATCACCACAACATCTTGCTATATCAAATGGATGTGAAAAGTGCTTTCCTCAACGGCAAGATTGAAGAAGAAGTGTATGTTGCTCAACCACCTGGCTTTGAAGATCCAAAACATCCTGATATGGTGTACAAACTAAACAAAGCACTGTATGGCCTCAAACAAGCTCCTCACGCTTGGTATGATACAATCAAAGACTTCCTGAAGAGCAAAGGCTTCAAACCAGGATCCCTAGAACCCACAATCTCCACGAAGACATATGATGGTGAACTGTTTGTGTGCCAAATATATGTGGATGACATAATCTTCGGCTGCACCAACCAGAAGTATAGTGATGAGTTTGGATACATGATGCAAGAGCAATATCAAATGTCCATGATGGGTGAGCTGAAGTTCTTCCTTGGTCTTCAAATTCGTCAGCAAAGAAATGGCATCTTCATATCTCAAGAAAAATATCTCAAAGACTGCCTGAAGAAGTTCAGCATGCAAGATTGCAAAGGTTACACGACGCCAATGCCAGCCAAACATCATCTTGGTCCCGACGACAATGGTAAAGAGTTCGATCAAAAGGTATACCGCTCCATGATTGGTTCTTTACTTTACCTATGTGCATCTAGGCCAGATATTATGCTTAGTGTTTGCATGTGTGCTCGATTCCAAGCGGCACCAAAGGAATCGCATCACTTAGCTGTGAAGCGAATTCTTAGATATTTGGCTTACACCCCAACACTCGGATTATGGTATCCAAAGGGCTCAAGGTTTGATCTGGTTGGATTCTCGGATGCTGATTATGCTGGTGACAAGGTGGATCACAAGTCAACATCAGGAACATGTCACTTTCTGGGACGATCACTTGTCTGTTGGTCTTCAAAGAAGCAAAACTATGTATCACTCTCAACTGCTGAATCTGAATACATTGCTGTTGGATCTTGTTGTGCTCAGCTTCTGTGGATGAAGCAAACTCTCAAGGACTATGGCATCAATCTGCAGCAAGTCCCTCTCTTCTGCGACAACGAAAGCGCCATCAAGATTGCCAACAATCCAGTTCAGCACTCGAAGACAAAGCACATTGAAATTCGTCATCATTTTCTCAGAGATCATGTCATGAAGAAAGATATTGACATCATTCACGTCAACACTGAAGAGCAACTGGCAGATATCTTCACAAAGCCCTTGGATGAGAAAAGGTTTTGCAAGTTACGGTGTGAGCTAAATATCTTGGAATCCTTAAATGTCCTGTGATCAGGCACACATCCTAACACTTATGCATGTTGATGACTTAGAGGTGCAACACACAAAGTAAAGTATATCTTCAATCAATGAAGACTTACATTCTGAGTGTGAATACATTAATGTGGAATTGGACTTCGGAGCGCCATGATAATTGTGCGCCGTGTCTGGGTCTAATACTTCCTATACGGTGGGTAACGCCACCACCAAATTTCTTGGTTTGAAGTGTTTCACTCATGGCGTTATTGTTGAATATCTTTGCATATTGATTTGTCTTCAACTTTCAACTTATCTTC
>NC_041393.1:584917577-584953651 GCF_002162155.2 Triticum dicoccoides
ATATACTAGTAAAAATGCCCGTGCGTTGCAACGGGAGAAAAATAAATTGTCCCTCATACATACCCCGATTACATCAGAATATCACTTGAAGGGTAGGAAGGGGGGGATCAAACCTGGGTCTCCAAGGTGGAAGGGAGATGCCCTATCCGGTGGGCTGCTTGACTCCTTATGTTATGTGGCGGGGTTGAGCATAATTGAATCAAAGGTGACGGTCGCTTTGTGGACGGAAAACGATTCATTTTTTCCTCATTTATGGGTGGCCTGGTAAGTAATTTATGACAACTTAAGGGGTAGTTTCAAGATGGACAGAAGGACAGAAACACTAATCCCTTTATTATTAGGTACAGATATAGATAGAAATATGACCATATGTTGCAACCGGAAAGAAAGATATCACACTCCTCTAGCCAATACACATCCACATCGATTTTTTTTTCTAAAAAACTGACACTGGTTTGGGAGAGCTAATCTAAAGCTTATATGTGGTTCTCAACTTTTTCCTGCTTCCTTTCTCCTTCGCCGGAATCCGGTGAGTTCTTAGCCTGAAGCCTATTGTTTTTGCTCCATTCAATTCCATCTTTTTAGGATCTTCCATAGCAAGAAAAGTTTAGTTTAGCATCTAGAATCGTCTATTCATAAGAAGAAAAATGTCCAAATCAGAATTCGGTTGCTCTTTAAATTTATCTGGTCGATACAAAAAATTGTGATGTGTGCAAAAGAACAGATTATAATCTTCCTAAAAAAGGTGAGGTGCAAAGTGAGTATAAGAATTGTCTTCTAACAAATTGTATAGCCGTGTGTGTAGTGTACATCCCTGTACAGAAGAAGGCTCATAGTTACAAGATCATATATTAATTCTGACTTTTTTTGTATGTGGAAACATTTCAGCTCCAAACTCGGCTCCACGATTACGAAAAATGGTTTTGACATGCACCTGGTTGAATATATGGCCTGCTCGGTACGCTTCAGAGATTTGTCGAATATATGGTCTTCTCGGTATGTTCCCAAGAACAATCCTGCAAAGCACAATGGGAACATGTTGGATATATTATCCCACGGAGGGCCGCAAATTTTTGATTTCTCTGAGCAAGATCCACCCTTAGTCCAACATTACAACACCTAGTTGACTCTAGCTGTTCCTACAACTGCCATGACTGATAATCATAATTTGTTTCATCTTGAAATATATTTTCATACTCTACAAACCTTTCTGAGTACAGGTACAACCCAATTCTATACCCAGTCAAGGTTTCTGATCCTCTTTTTTAATTTTTTTTGCGAAACTGGACTTTCACTAATCAAGCAGGGCTGTTTACAACCCAAATTTCGGAGAGATTGAATTTCAGTCAAGGTTTCTGCTCCTTTCCTATGAACTATAATATTTAATTTATTTCGGAGATCACAGTCATATGAATATAAACATATGGTTTACTGAGTTGGAACGGTTGCCATCAGAGTGCAAGTGTGCCAGCTCGGTACAGTCAAATAATCACAGTGTGCCAATGTGATGAGGGTGGAGGGAGCAATAGGAGTTCAATCACAAGGCACTGAGAACACACATTAGCAGAATAACCATTTGTTAGAACGCCATGAACAATCTCACATAATTCCAACGGAGAGCACCGAAAAATATTCTAATCGGTGGTGTTAGCACGCATAGCATCCGGTAGCTTCCAGTCTGTACATCTAGCAACAACAAATGATTAAAAATGGAGCAATAGCCAAATCCCCACCGAGTGCCCACTGCGTGCCCCTTCTATGCTTATCCATCCACATCGCTATTCCTCTTCAGTCCTCACGCAGCGCTGCTCCGCCTCCGTCTTCCTCCCCCTGCAACCTCACCACCAAGCGCTGTCCCTCCTCATCTTCTCCGTCAATCCACGTCACCACCAGCGCTGCTCTCCTCTTCTCTATCCAGCGCGTCCACTACCAGCTTGGCGCACGTCGGCCCTACCCCAAGTTCTACGCTCCTATCGACGCCTGGTCGTGCTCCACCCCAACAGCCGCCCGTGCTTTTTCGACGATGCACTCCACTCCTGGAGTCCGCGGCCGCGGTGGCTGGCTACATCCACTTCCCGTCTGCCAAAGGCGGGGCGGAGCTTCGATGCGTGCGGTTGCTGCTGCGGCTGGGGCGGCGATGGCCTGCTCGTCGGTGCACAGGGGCCTGGGTGGAGTCCCCATGCCGTGGTGGTGGAGCCCCTGCCCGTGAGTGGCTGGTGACTGGGGCAGCGGTGCCGGTGCGCAGTGGAGGCTCGGTTGCTCGCCAGATCTGGTGGCTGGCCAGCATGCGCAGGAGCTGGAGGCGTGGGAGACGGCCTGGTGGTGCTACTCATCTGCCGGTGGCCCAAGGATTCTGGGGCGGCTCGGGTGAATCCCCCAGTTTTCTCTTCCGTTTGCTCTTCTATGTACCATCGCCTTATCTTCAAACTCCCCTTCTTCCTTCATCTCTCTTCTCTTTCCCGTGCTTCTTTTCTCTAAGAGCTCTCTGTCTTCTATTTTTCTGCATAGAGAGGCCATGGCCGCCCGATGCCCGAGCGCCGCTGGCCAAGGACCCACCGGCGTCTAGACTCCCTCCATGCCATTCCCATCTTGCTGGAGACCTGCACCAAGTCCCATCCAGTGCCCGCGCCACCCTTCGGCCCCTGCCCTCCTTTGAAATCTTTCACGATGCCACACAACAAACAACATGATAAGTGGTGTTTCGCAAAAAGCATAAGATTGGATGATTTTTGAATACTCAAGATGTTTCAAATTTATTTAACAACATAAATATCAATGGTAAACCGACATTTCCAAAATACCACATGTAAAGAAGATATTAATTAAGGTTGTATCGTAAACAAAATTTTAGAAATGATTAATATAATAGCATATTTAAAATCTGCATGATTTTTTGAGAGATTTCCATATATGACATGTTAGATTTTGGGTTTGAAAGTTATGAGTTAAAAAAAATTGAATGTGCCCGAAAATAGAAAAAATAAAAATAAAGTGGCTGGGCCAAAACTGAAACATCATGTGGCCCATCTGCTAAATAGGAGAGAATGGAGAAGGAGAAGATTTCTCGAAAAAACAAAAAGGAGAAGGAGAAAGAAGTGAAAAGGAGAGAACTAGGAATCGAACCCGGGTCTCAGGTATGGAGACGTGAGGCTAATACCACCACGCCACTCTACCTCGCGTTATGAATGATATGGGCTTACCTTAAATAAACATAAGCCGTCCGCGATTTAAGTGAACCGTTTTTTCCCACTTACCGGTGGCATGGTGGGTAATTATTTACAACTCCAAGGGTAATTTTAGTGACGTACGACCAGAAGCACTATTTGCTTTATTAGTAGGGAAAGATATATATATATATATATATATATATATATATATATATATATATATATATATATATATATATACTAGTATGCTATCCTCTACAGCATTCACTTATAGCTATGTCTTCATTGTTGAATCTTTTGAACTAAGTGAATGTGATCGGACCCTAATCTCTCTATGCTTACTATCTCAAACTCTATCTGTCCAAATCATATGCATTCTATTGAAACTATCGAATGTCTTCTCTGCATCCTTGTCAGCAGAAGACGTAGAGACAAACATCAAGTCCTATTTAAATGATTCATCTTTATTGTCGATATCCGGAGAAGCCGAAACAACCATCCGACAAACTTAGCGGGCGTGGGAACGTGGGACAACTCTGAGTATGTTGCATGCTTGCCACGTGTCCCACGGATGTGAACAGACAGGGGCACCTGCGTAATTGCACTGTGCCGCACACCTACTTATAAATACGTGTCCCCTGCGGTCAAGAAAACCTTCTTCCACCTCGTCAAAACCCTAGTGCCACCGCTAGCTCTCGACGACGCCGGCGACGAAGCGCTTAGCTGCCGCGACTTCTCCGACGCCGTCCTCACGCCGGCCGCGGGCATGGTCCTCTCCGCCGCCGCCGTAGGTATCCTCCATCGCCAAGTTAGGGCACGGTGGATTAAACTGCTCGGTCTCCTTTCATCCCATCTAGCAGTTCTTCGTGTGGTACATGTCCGTGGGAGAATCCCTAGGTTCTCATAGTCTGCATTCGTTTGTAGAATTCTTACAACAACACATTGATTCTCCTGAAGCCAGTTCCTGTATGACCAGCAAGCGAAAGCCATTGAAGCCTTTGAACATATTGAAACCATTCAGTTTGAAGTTCATGGCTGCAGAGAAATCAGTAAGGAAGGGTGGCAGACAGCGTCGTGGGGGAACTTCAAAGGATCTGCCTGATGATCTTGCAGAAATCTACAAAACAGATCCTGAAGAAGATTACAATCAGTGCAAGACTCAAATCCAATGGATTCGACGCTATTGGGCTGAACAATGGTTCAAGTACAAGTTTGTGACCCAGGAGTACGCTGAAAAGAATGCTATCAAGAGTCCTTGGGGCGATATTCTCTATCGAGGCCTTCCCCCCAAGAACAAAGTTGAAGCCATTGCGCAAGAATTCTATCCTTGCAAGGTCCGTGGACCACAGCCTGAAGAAGTCGACCCATCATCATTGCTCTGGTGTCGTGACGACAATCTCTTCAAGCGCAACTTCCAGTATGCTAAGGCTTCGGTGAAGGAAAACAAGAAGTCATGGGGATTAGACTTCAATCCTGGTCCCTCTGCTCCCCGTGATGATGGCACACGTGAAGGTGAAGAAAATAGAATTGGCCCATTTGCAAACCTTGATGGCCTCATCTCCTACATCTTGGTACAAGGTGCCAAAGTGGTTCATTCTGACAATGATGCTGATTCTGATGAAGCCCCAGCTCCTCCTCCAAGGCCGCAGAAGCCCAAGAAGATTAAGGCTTCATCATCAGCTGCACCTCCAAAAGCTTCTTGTGTGAAGCCACTGGCCACTGCACCTCCTGAAGCCAGTGTGCAGTCTGAAGATCTTTCCCGCCTATCCAAGAAGACGGAGAAGAAAAAGAAAATTATCAAGAGTACTAATCAGGCTTTGACTCCTGCTGCTATTCTGCGTGAAGAGCACATTGATCTGTCTAGTGATGATGATCTTGCAGATGATGCTCTTGAGCAACTAATCAAGAGCAAGGAAGAAGCAGAGATCTTCAACAACTTGCCTCTCTTTGACGTGGCAATCATCCATAACTTCATTGACGAGTGGTTTGACACACCAAATCTCAGCTTTGATGATCTGCAACTTCCAATTGGCCTCAGCGTCGCCTTCAATGGCGCCATTGCTTCTGAGCTAGCTATTGCTCAGCGCATCGTCGAACTGAAGCACAAGATTTACTATGAAAGGGCTCAGTTCAAAGAAGCATGTGGCCACGCTCAATGTGCAAGATGTCAAGAACTTCAAGATCATGTTGCATGAGCTCAAAGAAGCCTTTCACAAGAAGCATGAAGAAGCTCGAGGCTCCAGAGAGCGCATGAAAAATCTGGCTGACAAGTGTGTGCTTGCCTACAATGAGGCTGAAAAGCGCAAGGCTCTTGGTCGTCCTGGCATCGACCCCAGGTTGGCTGCAAAGAAGAAGAAATCGACTGTCCAATCTGCACCTTCAAGGCCAGATGAACCTCGCATTGTCTTCCCAAGCAGCATGACTGGCTCGGAGCCAAAAGTCACGTCAACCGCTTCAGAACAGAAGAAGACGAGGGCTGCAGAGGCTGAAGCCATAAAACGGAAAACCTTAGTAGCCTCTGATGCTACTCCCTCCAAGAAGAAGCGCAAGACCAAGAAGAGTCGGGCTGCTCCCACAGAGCCCCTTGTTGTTGAACCCATCTCAGTGGTTCATCCTGCATCTACAACCCAAGAACTTCGCATGAATGTTCATGAGCCTGCTTCCACAGAGGCTCCTAAAGCCGAAGAGATTCCAGCAGTTGATCCCATCACTGCTGAAGACATTGGTCATCATGACAATGTTGAAGATGATGAAGTTCTTCCTCAAATTTAATATAATCTGGTATCATCGCCTGTTCGTACGAACAGCAAAATCATCAGCATTGGTCTTCCTCTAACGCCAATTGCTCAGGATGCTTCATGGGCTGATCGCTCGCAAGAACAAGACTCCCCCAGCACTCCCCAACAACAACAAGCCACAGCATCCGTGCAAGTTGAAGAGGATGAGGACCTGCCCACTCCATCTCCAAAGGCTTCTCCTGTACTACAAATGCTTCGCAAAGGACCAAGGCCTCAAGCCCCTCTTCCGAGCGTTCCAGAAGGAGAAGTGCACCATCAACCTGTTGCACGTCAAGTGTTTTTAGAAGCCACTCCTGCTGTGAATGTCTCCGAGTCTGAAGCACCAGCTGCTAAAGACAATCCGGCTGCATCAGCCGATGACGAACGTCAAGAAGAACATGTCCCTACACCCCCCATTCCTGAAGAAGTTGTTCATGATGTGAACGTGTCTGTGCCTGACCCTCCAGCTCAGCAAGTGGAGTTTGAAAACCTTGAGGCTGCCACCACCAACACCAATGAAGCCGATGACATAGTCATGGATGAAGCAAATGTGGAGCCTGTCCCAAGCCCCATACCAGAAGCCAATGCTGAAAATGCTCCTGAAGCTTCTGATGTGCAGCCCGAAGCCACTGTTGCTACCACTGCTCCTGTTCCGCCACCAAGGCCCTATACATTTTACAAAGCATACAACCATGGCGAGCTAATCACCGTAAGATGGCCCGTTCTGGTCCCTCCGCCTACTGTCTCTGGTCCTCAATTTGACTATCACATTGAGCATAGGCCTCAGGTCCAGAAGCCAAAGCCAAGACTGCCAAGGTTTCCTAGTACTGCCACATCTGTAGGGTCTTTCAATGCAAATGGCTTCAAGAGCCACAACACATTCTTTGACAGCTCAAAGAACCCCTACACAAGGCCAAGAATATCATCATATCGGTTCTGGAGTCATCAGCAGCGAAGCTATTACTCATGTGTTATGTATGATCAAGGGCGCATTTTCCCTCATATGCGCCTCGACACTGAAGCCATTGCTGGACTGCCCTGCTTAGAAGAAGCACTTGACTGCTTTCGTGATGCTGGTCTGCTCAGCTTTGTCACAGACAAAGAACATTGGAATGAAAAGCTATTGCTTCAATTCTATGCTACACTCCACATTCGCGGTTATAATAGAGATACGAAGACATGGGTTCTCGAGTGGATGACAGGAAATGTTTATCATGAAGCTAAAGCTCTTGACATCATTGAGCTTACAGGCCTATCCACTCCCAGAGAGCTATATGAACCTGGTTGTCAAATCCACCGCAATGCTCTGGAGAGCATCTTCCATAAGCCTGAACCCAATATGAGCCAAATGTTGAGCATGATGAAGCCTTTGCCACATGATGCTGAATATCCAAAGGAGTTCTTTGTTGATGACCTTGAGTATCTGCCGCGCACCATATATCACATCATCAGGCGGACTCTATGGCCTATCAAAGGACATTCATCAGTTGCAAAACTTGAAGGAGCCATGAAGACATTGGTCTTTTACATCCTCAATGGCATCAGCTTCAATGCGCAAGATTTCTTCATCAGGCAACTGGTTGCATCTGGATCTGACCTTTTCGGACTGAAGTTCTATGCTCCATGGGTCATGCGCCTCATCAAGCAACACTCTGCTGTCAACTATCAACCATCTGCTCGCAATCATGTGATCTTCCTACCAGAGGTTGATATGTCAGTTGAAGCCATATACCCTGAACCTGCCAAGAAGCCGCTTTGTCTTCAGAATGCTGAACATCAAAGCTTCACTCAGCCTATGGAAGGAGTCCAAGCTGTCACGCGTGTCTATCCAATGGCTGGAAATATTTGTCTGCCTCATCGTGCTTCAACTGAAGCCACTGCAAGCACCATTGCTCAAAGGCCTCGGAAGCGCTCTCGTTTCCTAAATGACCGAGAACTTCTTGTGGCCCTGCATCAGAAGCAATATAAGCATCATTTTTGGCTCAAGCGTGAGATGCAAAGCCTCTTGGTAGATGTAAATCACATTCGAAACCTTGCCACCAAGAATGCATTTGTCACTCACGAAACTTGTCGGCGATCATGGAAGAGTTTGACCCTGCTCAATGCTGAAGCTGATCTTCAAGACGATGGCTTCACTGAAAGATTCAAGTTTGACTCCACTCCTCCACGGAATGCTGTCCTTCGAAGAACTCCATCTCTTGAAGACTCTGATTATTCTTCCTCCGCGGCAACTATCAATGCCAATGTGATCGATGATGAAGACGATGCTACTTCACCGCCCCCTACTTCTACACGCATCGACACTGCACCAAGTTCGTCTGCACCGCCAAACGACAACGACAACCCTACTGCTTCAACTACTCCTCATGAGGACAAGTAGATGCTCTCTGTCCTAAAACCTTTTTGGTCATTACTGACAAAAGGGGGAGAAGCATATGAGTTGATAGTCTTCAAGCGGGTTCATAAGGGCGGTTGCTTTATATTTTGCCTAGTGTTCACAACTCTTGCTTTTGATACATTTCGTCCCTTGAGTTGTAACACTTAAACTTGATGGTCGTCTGCTACTTACTTGCGTTTCCACGTGCGATGATAACTTCCGCACTTAGATCATTCTGCAGACGTCCATTTTTCATTATGCATGTCATTCTCTTAGCTATATCATTTCATGCATGATGAATTATCTTCATAAGTTGAAGAGGATCTCCACAAGTACAACCTGCCATGTGCATTTGCATTCCAAAAGCAAATTATTTATATGCACATCTTCAGGGGGAGCCCTTGCCTCTTATGAAAACAATACGCTGTCCTTTACAATTTCACATACTTCTTTCCCATTGAAAACTTCAACCAGTTTGTCATCAATCACCAAAAAGGGGGAGACTGTAAGTGCATCTAGTGCCACCCCTAGTTGGTTTTGGAGTATTGACGACAAAGTTGGTTGAGGGACTAATGCGTTTGTGAGAATTGCAGGATAACGCAGGTAGTGTCCCTCATTGATTCGGTTTACCTACCGGAGATGACCCCTAAAAATGTATGAAGACATTGAAGACAATGGTGGTGTGTGAAGATATTCACACTGAAGTCTATGACATGAGAAGACATTGACTGAAGACTATGGAGCGCGAAGACTGAGTTGTTTCGTTGTTTCCTTTTCTTCTTTGTTGAGTCATAGGAACCACCGTACTGTTAAGTGGGGTCCAAGTGAACTAAGTCAGAGTGACTGAAGTGATGCTCAACCCAAATCCTATGTCTTCGAGCGAAGACAATGAGAGCAAATCTTATCCAAAGTTGGATGAGTCAGCTTTGCTTGTAGCCCAAGTAAAGTTACCGTGTGTGTTTGAAATCTGACCGTTGGAACACGTGTCAGTTCCTTAGTGACCCAGGGTCATTTCGGACATATCAGGTCGGGTTGCCTCGTGGCTATAAATAGCCCACCCCCTACACCATGAATTGGTGGCTGCTCAGAGTTAGTTTACGGCTTTTGTCGTTTTGAGAGCAACCCACCTCGAAGCCTTTGAGAGAGAAATTCTTGCAAGGACAAAGCCCAAACAACCAGAGCCAAATAGTGTTAGGCATCACTGAAGTCTTTCTATCTGTGTGACCTGAAGACTTATTACACTTGAGGACTGTGTATCCTCCAGTCGGTTAGGCGTCGCGTTCTGAGCATCCAAGAGTCATTGTGGATTGCCGGGTGAACGAAGTCTGTGAAGGTTCGGAAGTCTACCTTGAAGACTTACCAGAGTGATTGGGCGAGGACTGTGTGTCCTTAGCTCAAGGGGAATAAGGTGAAGACATGGTCTTCTAAGTTGAATCTCAGCCTCCCTAACCAGACGTATAGTTGTCACAGCAACTGGAACTGGTCCAACAAATCCTGTGTCTTCAACAAGTGACTGGTTCTATCTCTTCCCTCCTTTACTTTGAGTTTGTCTTCGTGAAGTCATTGCTTATCTGTCTTATCTGGTTGACTTCATTGCTTGACTACTATTGTTGATTGGCTTCATACTACCTTCCATCCTGATCCTACTACCTAGCTGCTATTAGTCTTCGTACGTTAACACTATTGCATACTTGACTATGGCTTGCTTTTTGTAGTTTATCTTCCGCTGCATATCAATTAGGTCATTTCTATTGTTTGTCTTCGAAACTTCCATGTTTTTAAGACTTTGATAAAAATTGCCTATTCACCCCCCCCCCCTCTAGTCGATAACTAGCACTTTCATGAAGTTAGAAGACTCACGGGGTGACGACAAGCCGTAGGGGCACGCCCTAGGGGGGCGCCCCTGGGCTTGTGTCCCCCTCAGAGGTGTCCTAACCCTGATCTTTGCCCTATGTATTCCCAAACCATCGGAGGCATCCACAAAAATACTTTTCCACCGCTGCAAGCCTCTGTTCACATGAGATCCTATCTTGGGGCCTTTTCCAACGATCTACCGGAGGGGGCTTCGATCACGAAGGGCATCTACATCAACCCTATTACCCTACCGTGAGTAGCTTACCACAGACTTACTGGTCCATAGCTAGTAGCTATATTACTTCTTCTCTCTCTATGATCTTCAATACCATGTTCCCCTCGATGTTCTTGGAGTTCTATCTGATGTAATATTCTTTTGTGGTGTGTTTGTCGAGATCTGATGAATTGTGGATTTATGATCAGGTTATCTATAAATATTATTTGAATCTTCTCTGAATTCTTATATGCATGATTTGATATCTTTGTATTTCTCCTCAAATTGTCGATTTGGTTTGGCAAACTAGATTGGTATCTCTAGCAATGAGGAGGTGCTTAGTTTTGGGTTTAATCTTGTGGTGTCCTCACCTAGTGACATAGTAGGGGTAGCGAGGCACGTATTGTATTGTTTCCATCAAGGATAAAAATATGGGGTTTTCATCATATTGCTTGAGTTTATCCCTCTACATCATGTCATCTTAATTAAGGTGTTACTACGTTCTTATGAACTTAATACTCTAGATGCATGTTGGATAGCGGTCGATGTGTGGAGTAATAGTAGTAGATGCAGGGAGGAGTCGGTCTACTTGACAGGGATGTGATGCCTATATTCATAATCATTGCCTTCGATATCATCATAACTTTGCGCTTTTCTATCAATTGCTCGATAGTAATTTGTTCACCCATCGTATGCTTTCTTTCGAGAGATAAGCCTCTAGTGAAACCTATGGCCCTCGGGTCTATTTTCCATCATATATTTTCAGATCCATAAACCAAAAAAACAAAAAATACCTTGCTGCAATTTTTTATATTTTGTTTTACATTTTAGTAATCTTTTATATGTTCTATGAGACCTCACAATTGCAATTGACCGTGAAGCGATTGACAACCCCTTTATCATGTTGGGCGCAACAGTATGATTGTTTGTGCAGGTGCATAGATTGGAGACTTGCTGGTGTGTCCTACTGGATTGATACCTTGGTTCTCAAACTGAGGGAAATATGTATCTCTACTTTGCTGCATCAACCTTTCCTCTTCAAGGGAAAAACCAACACATGCTCAAGAAGTAGCACCCCATCACACGCCGGCGAGCACCTGCGGCTCCTCCGTCATGGACCACCCGCTCCGCACGTCCCCGCACTGCCTTCGGAGCAGGACCCCTCGTTTCGGTCGCCTTTCCCCTGCATCTTGCGGGTGCCCATGGTGCTCTGGCATCTCCGCTGGCTTCGGCCGCCGTCATGCTTCCCGCCCCCGGCCGCATATGCGCCTTTGCCAGCCGGCTTTGGCCGTTGTCGCTCCGCCAGCGTCCGGCTCCACCGGCCTCTCCGCATCCTTATCTAGCATGGACACGCGCCGCCTCCCGTCATCCCGCATTGGCTACACCTCGCGCGCCACCACGGCCGGCTTCGCCTGCACCTCTGTGCCACTACGCCTCGCATCGCGTCCCGGCCGCCGGCTTCTGCCGCGACCCAGATGCCGGCTACTGCCGCTTCCTGGCCGCCGGTTTTTGCCGTGACCCGGCCACCGGCTAGGCGTGCCAGCCGACCTCCACTGTATCCAGCTCCTTCCAGCTCCTCGCGCGCCGGCTACGTGCGCCAGCGTTGCTTAGTCGTCACAAACGGATGATGCGTGAAGAAAGGAAAGCAAGAAAAGAAGAGGTCGGCTGAAAAAAGTGTGCTCAAGCCGGCTGCCCAAGCAGAGAAGGGTCGGCTGTGCAAGCCGACTGAGAGTAAAAAAGGAGAAGTTGCCGGCTGGAAAAGAAAGGAAAAAATGACAGTTGCGTTTGCTCCCCCGTGTCATCACCTATCGACGCCTGGCCGGCTGGCGAGCCGGCCAGGCTGCCCATCCGCCTCGACGCCTGGTCGGCTGGGCAGCCGGCCCGGCCGCCTGTCCGCTTCGACGGCTGGCTGGTCGGGTCCGACCGGCTGGGGCGCCCCTCGAGCCGCCCGGAGGCTCAGAGGCCACAACCAGTGGGCGGGGCACACCGGCTGTCATCGACGACCTCCACCTCGTCTGCGCCAAAGCAATGTAAGTTTCCCATCCGCATGCCGTTGCACCGCACACCAAAACTGGTAACCCCGAGCGACCCTCGGAGGCTATCTCTACATTCTTATTAGTTGCATTATTATTCACCCCGGTGCTAGCTTGTCTCAGCCCGGGGGCAGGCCTCTAGGCCCCACTCGTTTGTTCCCGCAGACGGCTTAGTAGCGCATACGGTACCGAAGGCCCACTCTTAGCCACAAACCGCCACGCGGCTATCCGGCAAGAGAGAGAGAAAAATCTCGAGCTCACCCCATGAAAAAATGTCCGGGAGAAAACGGCTTCGGCAACCCGGTCGTTTCCTTTATGAGTATCTACTCGGTCAAATCTGCTCCCAGAGTCTGAGTACTGTACGCTCCACGATGTGGCCACTCCTCGCATCAGCTACAGGCTGACTCCCGGCTGTCTCGCTCGCAAGAGACAAAGACAAAGAGCAGAGGGGACATGAAAAAGACTGAAGGGGGCTCGGACAAAACCGAGTCTACACCCTCTGCATTAAACTTGCACTACCAAAAAACCAAACATTTGATATATCTGCATAGACTAACCTTGTCTTTTGCATGATCATTTCGTGGGGAACCCGCCCTCCTCGCCTGGAGGCTCGGAGGCTACACTCAGTGTGTGCACTGATGTGCCCCCACTGGAAGCAACACTACAAAAAAATACACTTCCGTGATGATACGTGTTTGTCATAGTAGGTCACGTTTTCTATCATGCATGTACATCCATGACAATTTTATGACAGAATCAAGATAGCCATACATGTGCTATCATAGAAGTGTTCCATGACATTACCAAAATTATCATCATGGAAGTGTCCACTTCCATGACGATAAATCGCACGTCATAGAAGTGCTTTCGTCAAGGGTGACCGACACGGGGCATCCACCATAAGGGAACACTGTTAAGCTATCGGGTCTGGTTTTGGATCCGATAACCCGCTAACAGCCACGACTATTGGGGATTTTCCACATGTAAATTCTCATTGGCCGGAGGAAACACGTGTTGCCTCACAGTTGGGACAGATGTCATCCACTCATTGGACAAGAGCCGCCTATGATACGTCGACACATGGCACGGCCCAAGAGAGGCCCATTCCGGTGAAAATGCCGGGCTTGTCAAAATAAGCGGGCCGGCCCATTAGCGGCCTACTTGAGTCAGGCCCATTTACAAGTACGGCCCATACAAGTTACACAAAATCGGCCCATCAAAGGCCCATTCTAGATTCTACAATTTCCAGCCCATCGTCAGTTTAAGCCCGTTAACGGCCCGCTATGTTTTTGGGCCCAATTGCGGCCCGAGCTTCTTTCGTCCTGTTAGTAGGCCTTCGTCAGTTCCATCCCGTTAACGGCCTGGAACGTCTTTCGCCCGTTTCTTGGCCCATTCTGCAGTTGGGCCAATTCTAGCCCGCTGTGACTTTAGGCCGGTCCTCGACCCATTTGGTAAATGGGCCCACTCTTAGCCAATTATATCCCTCGGATTGTTAACTGCCCATACAACAGTTGGGCCTTTGACTTTAGGTCCATTAGGGGCCTACGTTCCGCAGGGCAAAGGTCCATTAGGGGCCCACGTTCCGCAGGGTATAATTTCAGCCCAATGCGACTTTCAGCCTATTAAAAGCCTAGTTTGAAAATTGGGCCTCATCTGGCCCATAACACTTTTGACCTCTTACTAGCCCGTAAAGTAAAAGGGCCGAGACACAATTGACATTTATTTCAGTATGCTAAAGGCCCGCGGGCCATTTCCATTTATACGGCCCTACCGATCTTTACGCCTGTTGATGGCCCGCTAAGAGCTATTGTTACGGTGGGCCACATCATTTGGGATCCACTTAATATTATTTTAACCAGCCCAATTAAGGCCCGCTTTGAGTACACCTGTTTGTTCGTTTGTATGGCATCCAGGAAATGTTTGGGCGTGTTGGCCCCTGTTTCAATGATATAGCATATTCAAGAAATATCCTACTCTATAGTATCGCCTCTAAAATACACTATACAATAAAAAGAAGGCATAGAAACGTAGAATAATCCTACACTATACAATAAAGAAATTACAGCCGAATATACCCACTGGGCATTATAGTTCGGCACCAGTGATAATAAAGTGTACACAAATAGCAAATTACATACACTGGACAAATAAAGCTAATACATCATGGACACGCATCAACAGAACTTACCATTTGAACTGTAATCTCTTTAGAAAATAGGATTGGCCATATTCAGATAGTACAAATTTCAGTCTGCAAAATCTACAATTCCTTTGTGGTTACCTCAGTGTCTTGTTTCATTTTTTGACTCCTGGATCTAATACCTGCATGTCCAGTCTCAACTTGTTGATTGTATGTTGAGAATCATGTACACGTTGTCCTGCCACCTCTAGTTGATGCTCAAGAACATCAGTACATTCCAATTCCAATCCATCATCATTCGGTAATGGCCATGCCACACTGCTCGCATATCTTTGTGTTGATGTCACTTCATCCCGAAATGTTTCTGTAAGTACACATGACTAGGGCAAAAATATAGTTACAATAGTGAAGCGAGCAAGACAAACTATTTTGTACATGGCAAAACAGGACTAACAATAATGTTACACTTCATGAAGCATAAGCAGGTGATATTTTAAAAATTATAAAAAAAGGTAGTCTGTGCAGCCTGCATACAGAAATCTCTCTTAGCTCACCAGAGGAACATGATGTTGGGGCCCAATCCAAAACACAGACAAGTTACAAATTTACACAGCACATTGCGTATAAGTAAGCAAGCAGTTGGCCATTCTGTAGCTCAATTCATGCCTTAGGGAGCATAATGAACAACAGAGGGTTTCATACAAACATACTACAACAAGAAAAACCATGCAATCATTAGCCTAGTATAAACTAGATTGTGAGCCTCATGCAATAATACTTGGTTAATAGACTTCAAAGCTTCAGGCACACTTTGGCAGACTAATTAAATGGTAAGGCCTTCAATTATGCTAACTAATAGTTATACAAGTAGCCAACATCAGGCATCATTGTTTGGGCATCTCATTAACTGAGGACAAATAAATCAATTGAAAAGAGCAAATTAACTATGCCTGAAACAAACAAGGAATTGAACTATTGAGTTGGATACAGTGACTTACCTTAACTGGTTGAAGAGTCTCAGGGCAGCTCCTACTTCTCTTGCAAGGCTCCTTCCTAACATCTTGTACTTGGAAATACTCAATCTTATCTTCATTGCACCCCCTCTGCAAGGTGACACAAACTAGTTACTTGTCTCCTTGGAAGATAAATATGCATACTTTCCAGTCTGTGAACACAAAAGGATGAGATTATAACAAAACTACACCACATAATGAAACATGCCACATCTCTTGCACCTAGACACAATGAAATGAGCATTTACTATGTCTACACTATGTAAAAACTAGGCATACCTTGGAACTGGCTCTCCAGGTACTCTTGGAGAGCCCACTTTAGTGTACAGCCAAACCTTTATGTCACCTATGAGTTATACAAGGCCCCACAACAGCAGTCCTTAGTGTTTAAATCATTGACAAGCTCTATTAGAGTGTTATGTCAAGAACAACAAGTAATCAAAGCAAACAGTCCTAGTATGGATGGCTGATACAAACAAGCAATTGAACAGATGTGTGAGCAAATCTTACGTATAAAGAAAAGAAGCAAAGGAGGAGGCTTAAAGACCATGACTTGACTGACCAGATTTAAGGGGCATTAAACATCATGTGCAACGTATCAACTAACATAAACATTGCATATTCCAGATTCTACAATGGAATGCACTTGTATTAGGTTATGCCATGTATGATATTGCCTAAATGTACACTATAGCAGACATGAGTGATTCATCATTGCACACACAATTGAATTGCAGGTTAAGTGCCAGTTTGATTCCGCCTTTTCAGGGCTTATTGTCAAAATAAGCCATACAAGATGTAAAGAAGTCATTTTTGAGTTATGGGCTTGGGTTTAACTTATTTTGCTTTGGAGGGGGTGTTTCGGGTAGAACCTCACTAAAAATTGAAGGGAAGGGGAATAGTGAAATGACTCTGTTGTCTGCTCATATTACACTCAAAATGCAACTGCTGACGCTCGCGTCACACCTGACCCTCAAGTAAAAACAAACACACAAGTGTTCATTGCCCTACCCGCTTGCATCTCCTCTCCCCTTTCCCTCTACCTCAATCCCCTGCCTGTAGCACTAGGGTTACTCCAGCGAGCCGTTGCCACTGGTCCCATCTGACCTGGTCCTCGATGATGCCCTATCCAGCAAGGCTACATGGCCGGCGGTAGGGGCAAATCTTCCTGGCTGCTCCTCCCTCTAGCCCCGTCCCTCATGCTCATGGTCTCCAGCAGCTGCTGCACTGTGGTTCATCCAACGCACTACTCCGGCGGGTGCCGCACAACTACGGCTGATGCCACACTATGGTAGAAGGCACCTTATTCCCCCTCCCCTCCTCCCAGGTCGTGGCCTTAAGGTGTTGTTTAAGGATGAGCTCATCCAACAAGGTGAGGATCTCCTCTGATTTTTTTGCCAAAGTTTCATTCTAATCCACTATACGATGAATTGCTATGAGCTGCTTCTATTGCTTCTATATGATGCATTGCTATGATTTGGTCCTGCTGCTGCTATATGATGAATTGTTATGAGCTACTGCTGCTATATGATGAATTGCTATGAGCTGTTGCTATTATATGATGAGTTTCTATAAGTTGCTCCTACTACTGCTGTATGATGAATTGCTATGAGCTGCTCCTGCTACTTCTATATGATGAATTGCTATGAGCTGCTCCTGCTGCTGCTATATGATGAATTGCTATGAGTTGCTCCTTCTCCTGCTATATGGTGAATTGCTATGAGCTGCTCCTGCTACTGCTATATGATGAATTGCTTTGAGCTGCTCCTACGGCTGCTATATGATGAATTGCTATGAGCTGCTGCTCCTGTATGATGAGTTGCTATGAGTTGTTGCTGCTGCTATATGATTCTTTCAGGTGGTGCTGCTATACGATAATAACCAGCCAGTTGGACCATCGAATTTCAATAAATAATTGTTCTTCATTTAAATGTGGGTCATGCGTTCTTCGTTTAAATTAGGCAATGGGATCTCTATGGAAAACATTGACCGAAGTAGATTGTACCAAGTAGATGGTATCTTTGTATTTCCATTTTGACCAAACAGTGATGGTATGTTTTCCTATCATATTAATTACTGTACTGGGTTCAATTTGTGATGTTTGTGAGGGAGTCCCAGATTAAGGGGTCCTCGGACAGCCAAACTATTGATGTGGGCCGGACTGATGGACTATGAAGATACAAGACAGAAGACTTGTCCCGTGTTCAGATGGGACTCTCCTTGGCGTGGAAGGCAAGCTTGGCGACCGGATATGAAGATTCCTTTCTCTGTAACCGACTTTCTACAACCCTAGTCCCCTCCAATGTCTATATAAACTGGAGGACTTAGTCTATAGATATACACAATCATAATCTCATAGGCTAGACTTCTAGGGTTTAGTCCTTATGATCTCGTGGTGGATCAACTCATGTAATACTCATATCATCAAGATCAATCAAGCATGAAGTAGAGTATTACCTCCGTAGAGAGGGCCCGAACCTGGGTAAACATCATGTCCGCCGTCTCCTGTTACCATCGACCTTGGACGCACAGTTCGGACCCACTACCTGAGATCTGCCGGTTTTGACACCGACATTGGTGCTTTCATTGAGAGTTCCGCTGTGTCTTAACTAGAAGGTTGGGATGGATCCATTAATCATCTACAACAATGCGCTCCAGGGTGAAGTTTTCCTCTCTGGACAGATCTTCGTATTTGGCGGCTTCACACTGCGGCCCAGCTGTCAGCCTCTCCACGTACAGTCCACGTCTGATGGATGTCGTTCGTTAACCACGTTGACCAGGCCATGCCGAGAGCACCATGGCGGTGGACGACAGCGAGGCCTAGGATGGGAACGACATGGAGCCGAAGAAGACTCGGCAATGGTTGCCCACACGATGGGGAATACGAGGGTTTACTAGTCTGGCTGCCGTCGCCGGAAAATAACATGAGGTATGGGTGAGTAGAGGATTGGCCTGGCCAGCAATGGAGTAGGGTGGGGCCGTGCGGCCTGTGGGGCAGCATAGCCGCCCACAAGAGGCGGGAGCAGGCAGTCCCACCGGCGCTGGTTTGGGCGGCTGGAGCAAGAAGATCAGATATTGAAGAAGCAGCGCTGTCGTTGGATTAACATCCAACGGTCACTGCTGCTAGAATCGTTTGTGCACTAAGTTGACAAAGCCTTTCATACACGTCAACCTAGTAGACCCACAAGTCAGCCTCCAAATCTGTCCCAAACAGCATACAGCCTGAAATTTTTAGCCAGATTCAAAATAGTTTTAAAACTAAATATACCTTAATTTAAATTCAGTGAAATTTTACCCGCACAAAAACAATGAAATTTAAATTATCAAAATCCGAAAGGAAAAAGTATTTTGATTGCCTATTTGCTATATTTTTTCATTTTACAGCCCATTTATTATTACTTATAGCCCATTTCTTATTACTTATAGCCCATTTTCTGGGCAAAATGCATCCCTCCTCGTCTTGAAAGATTTCGGGCCCAACAGGGTGTAGAAATGGTGGGAATAGTAGGGGGCGGTTTGCTCAGATGGAGTGCTTACCACATGCGTCTTTTGTGAAGCTAGCAGTAACATTGTGGGTTGTTTGGTCAGCAAGAAGAAAGGCTATTCATGATGGTGTTTTTCAGAGTCCACATTCGGTGCATTCCTTTGCCTCAAGATACATCAAGGAGCTAGAAATGACTAATGATACAAAACCAGTTGCTGATCCGATCACTGTGGTGGCTTGGTCTCGAGTTACGCGGCCGCATGCACCTCGTGCTGGGCATGCAAAAATACATGTAGATGCAGTAGTCAGAATAGGTAGAAGGGGGGCAGCAGTCGTGGTGTGCAGAGACCATGATGGCAACTATTTGGGTAGTTCAGCTCTTGTCATACAAGGCGGGGACAACCCAGTTATTATGGAGTTGATTGCATGCAGGGAGGCGCTATGTGTTGCGGAAGATTTGCTCCTCGATCAGTTTGTCATAGCCTCCGACGCCAAGCAAGTGGTCAGAGACATAAATCAAGCGAATCATGGGAAACATGGGGCAATTATCAGTGAGATTAAAGCAAGGTCTACCTCTTTTTTATGTACTTTTGTTTTTGAGGGTAATGTAGAAGCTCATAGATTAGCCAGATTTTCTCTAAATCTAGCTCCTGGGCGTCATGTGTGGTTTGGCTAGCCACATGATGCAAACATTATCCCACTTTCTGTGGTTTTCGATCAATAAAGTTTAGGCCTTACCCCTCAAAAAAAGTAGGGGGCAGTGAGGCCTCCGCGATAGCACAGCCGGCCACGGGAGGCAGGAGTATGCAGCACGACCGGTCGCTGGTTTGGGCGGCTGGAGAAAGAAGACCAGAGGTTGCAGAAGCACTACAGCCGTTGGATGGACATCGTACGGTCACTGGAGCTAGAATCGTTCGTATTGACTAAGTTGAAAAAACCCTCCGTCCCCGTCAACTTAGTAGGCCCACAAGTCAATCTCCCACCAAGGTGGGTCCCAGCTAGTAGGGGGAGTATTCATTTTTTTTCTGCGTAATAAGTAGGCACTTCCGGTGGGTCCGAGATGACAGCGGGGGGA
The DNA here is from genome assembly GCF_002162155.2 of Triticum dicoccoides. Lineage (NCBI taxonomy): Eukaryota > Viridiplantae > Streptophyta > Magnoliopsida > Poales > Poaceae > Triticum > Triticum dicoccoides. The sequence goes on from NC_041393.1 coordinate 584,937,712, forward strand.
ACATTTTTTCATGAAATACGGTGGCTCGTCCGGTGGGTCCCAGCAGTCAGGCGGGAAACTTTTTTTGCAAAATACGGTGGCCCATGTAGTGGGTCCCTGCTGTCAGGTGGAGGAATCATTAGTTTCCGCGTATTAAGGAGGCACTTCCTTGCTGCGGCCGTGGACACACCTGTTAGCCTCTCCACATACAGTACACTTCCGATGGAAGTCGTTCCTTGACCATGATGACCATGCCGTGTTCCGTTGCATGCATGCGTCCATGGGCGTGGTGCGTCCCCACTGTCAGCCTCTCACGTATAGTCATCTTCCGATGACTCTCGGTTGTTGACCACACCGTGCCGAGCGCACCAAGGCTGGTGGACGACGGCGAGGCCCCAGACTGGAATGACCCGGAGATGGGGAAGACAGGGCAGTGGAGTCGCAGATGGAGAAGAGTGGGAAACTTGACTAGTTCGGGTGCATGGCAGCACAGCCGCGGTGCCGCCCACGGGAGACAGGAGCAAGAACATAGGTTGAAGAAGGAGCATGGCTGTTGGATTAACATCCAACGGTCCAGCAGCTACAATCATTTGTTAATTAAGTTGACAAAGCCATGCGTACACATCCTCTTAGTAGGCCCACAAGTCATCCTCGAAATCTGACGGGTCCCAGCTATCAACGGGAGGAATAATTTTTTTCGCATAACAAGGAGGCACTTCCTTCCGTGCAAAGATACAGCCGGTGGATCCCAGATGTCAGGTGGAGGAAACATTTCTTTTCAGCTTCATAAGGAGGAAATTTCCTTGCATGCGACCATGGACCTCGTGGGTCCCAGCCGTCAGGCTCTCCACATATAGTCCTCTTCCGATGACTCTTGTTTGTTGATCACGCAGCATCGAGCGCAGCGAGGCGGTGGACGACGGGAGGCCCCGGATGGGAATGACTCAGAGATGGGAAGACGCGGCAGTGGAATCACAGATTGAGAGGAGGAGAAGGGTTATAATTGGTTCTGGTGTGGCGTGGGCCTGTAGTCGGTGGAGAATAACAGGAGGTGTGGAGGGATAGCCTGGCCAGCGGTGGGGTAGCGCTTTGCAGTGATGTGTGCCAAGCAGAGCCGCTAGCCGCCAGAGGTCGAACCAGGTGGTCCCAGCGATGCTGGAGGAAGAAGACGAGAGATTGAAGGTGCATGGTGGCCCATGTTTTCTAGAATGCACAGTCCATTTGCTGGGCTGGGTGAACAAATAATTTCCCGTCAATGCGGCCCATTTATATTTTCTAAGAAATCCCAGCCCATTCGCACTTCCTTGAAATACACGAATTAGCTGGGCTCGTTATATATAATGTTATGTTAGAAGGAGCAATTAATATCAAAAAATAAATCGGAGAGGCACATTTTTTATATATATAATTAAAAAATTAGCGAGTTATTTCTCAAAATAAAAATGAGTGCGTTATTATTACATTGGTCCTTAAAATCTTTGCAAGCTTTTGTACGCAATCACAAGGATTTTCGTTGCTTCTGAGTCAAAAACAACCAGGATTTTCCTTGCCAACTTATGTTAAACATTTACTTTTATAAGTTAATAACACGTGGGATGTTTTTATAATGTATATATAAGTCTCTATAAAATATAAGATAATGGTAATAATATAAATATATATAATGTGGTTAGAAGGGAAAACATAAATTGGACACAGCATTATTATTCTCATATATAGATAAATAGAACAGAGACCTGCGTTTTATTAAAAAAATATTGGGTTGCCGATCTTTAAGAAAAAGCCCATAGGCCAGTATGGACCTCAAAAAATAAGTTGAAACCATAGTACGGTATGTCATGGCCTACACATATTAAAATACAAAACCTGGGCCTAGCTGATACTTGTTCGCCCTCTGGAAAAAAATGATACCAGGTCCCCGAGCGAACTGGATTACAGAGGGGGCCGGCGGCACGACTGAAGAAGCACATCAGGAGAGAATTTTTTTTCTTTAGTGAATGGCTCTTGATGGCGTTTTTTACTTGCCTCTTCAGCATACAACTTGTATTTTTAGCCTCCTAGTCCGTGGTGGACCAGCAGCCCAGTTGCTAGGCGGGCCAACCTACAGAAACCAGTAGTCGATTTTTCATCAGGCCCCAAAAACAACGCAGTACTATGTTTGTTTTAAGGCCAAAAACATTACGGCAGGAGTTGAGTGGGGGAGGGGGGAAGACAGAGCAAAAAGATTAAAAAGAGCTGATGCGCCATTGCTACCCTAACAAAGCAGGTGCAATTCTTCTCGGGAAGAAGGTGTGTCGTTGACACCCACACGTCACATACCCCACAGTAGGCATACTAACAAGTTCACACTCAAGTAAAACAGAGAAGGTAAACATTCGTATCAAAGTCAGGTTCACAGGACACGTTCATATTCATAGCCAGCATTCACTATCAATAACTCAAAAGATTCATATATACACAAGTTCATCATGTCTATGCATCTAAATGATTGATAGATCACACGACAATATTCATGGATAATTCACAAAAAGATTTAGATATACACATGTTCGGTATGTTTATGCATCCAAATGATTGAGATCACAGCCAGTATGATCCATGGATGAACTTTAATTATCTAGGGTCTAGACTGGTAAATGGTGTTCATTCGGAGGTACTTCTTGCTAAAATTGATGCTTGTACGAGTAAACTTTCAAGTACATAAGAGGCAGCACAGACAACCTGAACTTTGCTTGTAGGTTTATCCTCAAATAGTGGCCTCGTGCCGGGGGAGGTTTGAGCAACTTGGCCACTACTTTCATCCAACTAGTTTACTAGCTCATCTTGGTCCCGTAGCTCGCCAAAATCATACATTGCAAACGAGAAAGGAGGCGATTGAGAAAATGAACCACCTAATTTTTTTGTGTATAGTTCAACTAAAATGGAGCATCCCTGGCATGCAGACTGATTAAGTGCCAGATAAATATACACGTCAACCAATTTGTCTGGAATCTTTAGACTCCATGTCATACAGTTCGCTACTATATGTGCCGATAACCAAAAGGCACAAGTTGGGACCAAAGACTGGACTATGTTCTTCTGGGCTATGCGCCAAGCAATATTTTTGGCGTTCACTCTCCTAATACTTGGAGTTTGACAACTGGTTGACGTCGGTCAATACTCGAATGAATATAGGCACTTCTTGTCAACATCGATGCTTGTCTGAGTGAACTCTGGAGTACATAGCAGCAGCATAAGTATATGTCCATCTGATCTTTTTGTGCAGTTCTACTAAAATCACCCAATGCAATGATTTGCCTGCGAGTTCAGGCTCCAAGTTACCCCTTTATAAAATCAGCAAACAGTAGCACAATATCAAATTACCAATACATGAAAAGCACAATAATCAGGATAAATGCCAGTACCAACCTGTGTGAGGTAGCATATCAATTAATATTTCCTTTGACTGGAAGCCGAGATAAGCGAAGCGACTGACAGCAAAGGAAGAAATCAGGCCCAGATTAGCGACTAACAAGAAAGGACAGAAGTTGTCGAGGCAATGAAGCACCCAAAGTTTTTGTGCAGTTCCACCAAAATCAAGCATCCCTGTTGGCACATATATTGAGAGAGTGAGATTACTGTAATAGTGGGACTAGTTGATGAAACATACACTAACAAATAGAAGCACCCTCATTATCTTAATGGGTAAAGTTAGCAACATAGTAGTCTTGCTTAAAGAGAGGTATTAGTTTATTTAATCAGTGCCAATTGGCTCAACACTCAAAGCATTGCCATGTATCATAGGTTGCAAAACTTTAACGTGCAAAGATAAAGGAGTTTCTCATGATAGTAGCATGATACAAATAGAGATGACAGCAAACTAATATGGATGAAGGCCTTAGGCCCGTACCAACCCGAGAAAAAAGCTTATTCATGTAGTCTCATAAGAGATGATAAAGCACTCACTGGAATCACTCAATAGTATATATTTTTGTGCACTTCAAATGTATGGTTGAAATCACTCTTGTTTACCAGTGCTGAGATTATATCGAAAGATTATCAAGAACTTCCAACAGAGTTAAAGCATTGGCTGGGATACAGTTCATTGTATTGTCTTGTGTAGTTCCACTAAAATGTATAATTGGCACAACATGATCGTTGTTTGCACAAGTAGGAACAAGGTGAAACCTTCATTAGCTTAGTGAGGAAGGATAGAAAGACATTAGCCTATTACTCTAACAGTAGCATCAAATTCATGATGGACAATACGCAAAACATTGCCTCATTGAACCAATGGCAATAAATTGACATGCAAAACAATAGCACTATTATGTCATGACACTAATAATAGTCCCTCCCGGTTGCACCACATGATTCACCTCCGTAGACAAACATACACACGTACATGATTCAGCATAGGGTGCTACTAAAGATTTGTTTAACTCCGACAGGAAAATTAGGCAGCAGTAAATTAGTGGTATGAAAGTACTCCTAATTAATTAAGTGAGACAGCAGAAGTGGAAGGGCTCCCTGGAGGATCGTCTCACATGTAAGGTAGTCGTTCCCGAAGCCCTTGAATTGCCTCGACTGAGGCCTCTGGCTTCAGCAAGATCGCCTTGGCAATGTTTATTCTTCTTCTTCTGCCTCTTCATGCTTTGTTTCTCTTTCTCCTCACCAGTTGGTGAAACCAAGTACATGATTGGCCTTCTAGTTCAGAATTGGTTTTGTCAGTGAGGGAGTACAAGTGTACTAGTAAAAATAGCATTATTTTCTCATGGCAGTCACAAAATAGAGATGAACACATGCATTAAATATCATTCTTACCTAAAGGAAGGTTATGGAGCCAATATGGATGATGAGGATTGGAACACAGATCTCCCTTTGTGCAGTTCCACCAAAATGAACCAACGGTTCCATTCTGACATTCGAGTTAAACATCACAAATGTCACTTCTTTTAAGAAGAGTTTTGTGCAGTGCACCAAAAGGTCACAACAGCAACCAGGTGAAATGGATATCCCTGTTTGTACAAAAGCTACAGAGGAAACAGTTAGAGTCTCGAACAATTACAGGCAAAAGCATTTGTCTAAGCTTGTCATGGCTTCTAACAGTGGCATGGCTTCATTTTACCATGGGCATTAGATTAAGAACAGCTAAATATTTGGTATAAGGGCATGGGACAGTGGATGCACCAGTAGTCCAGCACCATGTACCTAAATAGGGGCATAAAGTGGTGATTCATAGTTTGTTACCCCAAGAAACAAGCATCCAAGAAACTTATCTGGGTTGGTCCCATTTTTGTTCACTCTAGCCACCTACTCCTATGTGTGGATAGCAAATCTAGTCCTGGTCATACCACTATGTACAGCGTTACCCCTATATTTCCCTTTTCGACCAAGAGACTGGTTGGATGACCAGTCTGTACTACTTTCACCCCCTTTCCTTCTAGTTTGTACCAAGTCCGATGTACATACTAAATTACCTCACCCCCACTTTATTTGTTGTTTAAACCAAGTACAAGATTCGACTCCATGAAGTAGCTTTACCTCTAACAATAGAAAAAAAATAGGTGACGTTGGACCATCCGATCGATAGGGGCTGAGAGGTAGAAAATGATGCACATGCAGCGATGTAGCGAGCTGGGGAAGTAGAGCTAAGGAGGTTTTGAAGGAAGATATACCTGAAGGTCATCGAGAGGTGGATAGGTGGGCGGCGGGAGGCCGGATCCGCCCACACTAGGGTAGCGACAAAGGGATCGGAGGACCTCCCGCACCGGCGCTCCACCACGAGATAACGGTTCGGCCGGTAGTGGGTCTCCTCCCTCGCTATCGACGACTGCCTAAACGCTGCCCCTCTTCCCCTTCACCGGTGGAGGGGGATACATCCGGATCTGTAACCTGTGGTGAGGATAGAAAGACAGTGTTTTTTGAAGGGAGAAAGACAGTGTTACCACCCCTATCTTGTTTAGATCTGGACAGGATGAGAGTGTGTGAATAGAGCAACCCTAGCAAGCAAGCACGGAGGCTCCGGCCTATATATACGTAGTGGGGTAGTTTTCCTTTTTCACTCCATCAACACAATCGTTTAAAATTGTGTACTACATGCCAGGTCACCTTTTTTTAGTTGTTGATTGTTTTTTGAGATAGCTACCCGCTTGTTCCAAGTAGTGTTACGGTGTGCCAGGTCGCACTTTGTATCGTTCAAGTCTGGTAAAAGTCCCTCCATTAAATGAACAACCACCCCCTCATAAAAGTGAACAAGCCCACGACTAAAATTATTAGAAACATGGGTTGCCCCAACATGCATTATTATTTATATTTTCTACTCCGTCTGTTCCTACATATAATTCTTTTTTATTAGCCACACCTAAGACAAGAATTTATTTTATTACCAGTGAACCCCACATGTCATAGACACAAAAAGTGTGACAAGATTCCCTTAGGCAAGCCAAAGTGTGTCTAACAATTTGAGCAACTCAAGTTAGTCAAGTGTGGGAAAAATAATGTGGCAACATAAGACAAACATAGTCACAATCCAAACAGCCCCGTAATTTTTTGTGACATGCATGAAAATTTGGTTAGTTAAATTTATAGTCAAAATTTGGCAAGGTGGATCAAATCAACACATGCAACTATCAAAAGGAAAGTCACGGCGTGCATGCATGCGTTGTACTCCCTCTGTTTCCAAATATAAGTCTTTCTAGAGATTGCAACGAGTGACTACATATGAAGCAAAATATGTCTACATACATCTGTATGTTGTAGTCCATTTGAAATGTGTAAAAAGACTTATAGCGAGTGCAGTGCTTTGATGTGTCGCGTCAACTCGTACAAGACCGAGAAGTTAGATTACTACAATGCCCTCTCCCCCGCGGACTGAGCTCCGGTGCCTCCAAGCACGCATATAGCCAGGCTCTTGCATGAGACAAAATTGCCATTTGAGCCCACTATTGTAGTACTAGTACTTGCTAGTACTCCCTCTTTTTCGCTTTATAAGGCCCTGTAAACCGGAAAGGAGTACGTATTTTCCTTTCTAGAGATTTGAACAAGTGACTAGACTACACCACGTGCAGTACTCCCTCCCTTTCGGTTTATAGGGATCAAATCTCAAATCTCATCAACCAAGGCATTTTGTAATTGGAGGAATGTATCTCGTACTTTACAAAACTACCCTAATTAAACTCATGCATTAATTACGTAGTTCTCTAGTTTTCCTCTCTGCCTTTGTCGCGGTGCACAATATTAAGAGTAGCCACAATGGATAGTAACATACACATATCCCTATACTATGTTACTACCTTCATAGTGGGTACTAACATAAGTGTGGTAACATGCAAAGCTTCATTTATTAGGTTATAGACTCATATTGCATTGGGACATGTGATGTTACAGTAACTAGCAAAGTTAGTATAACTATCTCTCTCCTCATTAACTCACTGACACATAAGCAAATTTGCTGAGTTGGACTCGATGTTACTGCTGAAGTTACTCCCACTGTGGCTAGTCTGAGCACTCCTATATGACTAGCCGCTCTATCTACATGCGGGACATCCGGGCCATCCACCAAATCACAGCAAGGTGCTACAGTCGAGACTCACTAGTCACCCCGGAGTGGCCGTCATGACCCGTCATATCACAAAACCCACACCTTTACCAGCAGTGGTAAAGTGGCCTCGAAGTTGGACTAGACGAAGCAACCATCATTTCACTGGAATGCTCATTGAAGCCGTGTCTCCCCTTTCTTGAAGAAAACCTCACTCCAGGCTACTCACTTCTGCCATTTTTCTTTTGTACCGACGAAGTAAAGGTGGGCGAATCAGTGATGCTGCTATATTTTCATTCCAAGAATCTTCTTTTTGCGAAGCACCGACCGATTCTCACAGCCTATTCTTTTCCCGTTTTCATTGTGATTGTGGTTTCCTTTCGATTGCTTTTTGTTTGTCAGTTCATTGATGGATCCTGGAACGCTAGGAAAAGAGCTGCCGGCAGACAACTCACTGGAGACAGCGATCTCCAGAAGCAAGCACCGACCAACGAGTTGACCATGTTGGCGGGCCAACCCATGGAGACGAAGAACTCCAAGAAACAAGCACTGGCCAAAGAGTTGACGAAGTTGGCGGACGAACTCCTCAAAGAAAGTTGGAAGAACAGCAAGGGCCCCACCGTGCCTGCCCCAGAAACTCTAATGGCCACCTATGCGAGGCTCAAGGCCGAGTTTGAGAAGATAGTCACCGTTGAGAAGAAGTATTCCCCTGGCAAGGTGATGGCCCCCATTGAGGACGAGGAGATGGCCCACTGAGGGATTGGATCCCCCGGTGAGCTGCACAAGGTAAAAAATAATGGCTTATTACCATAGTTGTGGTTTTTGATTATTTCCAATGTTCTTGCTAATATGTTAGGGTTGTGCATGTGCCGTTGGACGTCCTTGATGATTCCGATGTCACGGCCCGTCCTGTGGACAATGCCCCAGAGATCGTTTTCGATGCCGCGGTACGTCCTGTTGGCATCTCCCCACAGATCGATTCCGACGCCGATGTCCATCATGTGGACATCGCCCCAGAGATCGATTCTGATGTCGCGGTCAGTCCTGTGGACATCGCCCCAGAGATCGATTCCCATGTTGTTGTCCGTGCTGTGGTCATTGCCCGAGAGATCGATGACAAGAAATAGTTGGTCGCATGTTTAATTACCAGAACGATGCGTGTTATGAAACCATCTTAGGGCTAGTGCATTGTCTTGTGTGGGCGGTACTTGCTACTTTTGTTTGATAGTGAATCATGCGAACCCTCTCCGAGTTATGGAAACAGATGTATCCTCACCAGCTTTTGATGTAATATATGGCATGCTTAGATGTAAGTTTGAACTATTTATCATATCAGCAGGGCTTGTTTGATGATTCTTGGTGTTACTAGGCTAGCTACTGTGCGAGCTATAGTACTTGCGAAACACTCACCAAAGAGAAACGTTAGGGCTGATGAGCTTGTGGTATGCTTATACTTGTAGGCTTAGTCGACATGGATACATTCAGGCCTCATTTGGTTCATAGGGTAGGAAAATCATAGCAAAAGTACAGAGACGCACAACACAAAATCATAGCAGTACAGAGACGTACTCCCTCCGTTCCAAAATAGATGACCTATAGGTGGGCTAGTTTGGCCTAGTGGGTTTTTTTAGGATGGCCTAGTGGGTTTCAGTGATATGACGTGGTACAGTGCCGTCCAGTCTTCGTGTGTGGTAGCAGTATTGCGGGTACAGTAAGTTTTCTTGAAGAAGCGGAATTCAATGAAGTCATGATGGTTCCTTCGTACGACCAACCTACAGTGGGAAAGGTTGGGCCTGCGATACGACCGAGGTAGACCAGGATAATTTTGTGCATGGCAGGATGGTCAATGTCCCACATGTCGGTGAATGAAGGTATTCTTTCCGATATAGAGGACGAGCAACGAGTATTCATTGTTTATTTTTTATGAAAGCTATTGTCTCCATTGTTATGACGGAGGAGTGTGAAACACGGCAGCCCAGTGAACTTGGCATGTCCCCACTCCCTCCTTCCTCATGTAATACTACCATACTGTTGACTATAAGGTTGGCTATAAGGTTACAACTTTTTCTCACTTTCTATCTATCTATTTCCTCTCAAATGTTTTTACCTTTCTTTTTTTAGATACAATTGTTTTTTATGCCTAGGAGCACGTGTATAGACGGGCTCTTGCAGAGCCCACTCCTTGACTTTGTCAATGCCTCTGTCTCGTCCACATAAGCGGGTACTACTTGCTATGCATGCATGCGGCGGGCAGCTGGCGTCTGAGGGGGGAGCGCGCGCGGGGAGGTGGGGGGGGGGGTTCTGGTGGGCCAGGGCGGTCAGAAGAGGGCTTGGAAGCAGTCCGGACTCCCGCATGGCCCGCCTCACATTATCACCATATATTTCTTGGAGTCCGTGCACGGTGGGCAGGCGATCTCTTCTCCCTCCCCTGTCTCTCTCTTATTAGCCAATGCGCGCCGAGCGATTAGATTTCGGCTATCGACAGTTTATTCAATTGCAGTCCCACATGTCAGTGAAATTGCAAGACAACACGTGTCACCTCTTATGAGCGGCGTGCGAGCTGTACTGTCGGGGTTGCAATGCGTACGAGTCGAAAGTGTGCTGCCTTTTCCTTTAGAACTTGCAAAGCGTCACATTTTCGCACGATCGATCGATAGAAATCCAGAACAAAATGACGAGTGTGGTGCTTTCACGCTCGTTAGGCGGGCTAGTTTGAGTGATATGACGTGCTACAGTGCCGTCCACTTGCTCCATTTTTACATAAGCAAGAGTTTACACTCTTATGTGGGAGGAGTGCGAAACACCGCAGATCTGATTTTGATCAAGGGATAACTGTTCCCTGCCAAATAATGGACCACTATTAGCGATTATAGCATGATAGTTGGCCTTCCACTACGTAGCTGGTGCCCGGCATGTTAAAATATACTAGTAGACTGGGCATCGATGCCCTGGTAAATTTCTTTGGCACCAGCCTCACACTGTGCGAGGGCAGCCCCTACAAAGATGGGACCCACATGTACATAGAAAAATCAAAGCAAGCCAACCTCTTGTCAATCCTTCATGCGAGTTCCTCTAGTCCACCTTTAGAAAAATGGGGCATCATAGCAGCATGTATAGATGGTAGTATATTCTATTGCAATGCTCGAATGGGGCATCAGAGCACGAACTTTCTCCGGTTCCCAGAAAACTTTTTATGGCACCGCATGAGCTATGGAGGGCACCGGTGCCAAATAATGTAAAAGTAGATTTGGCACCTCTTTTGGCCTACATAGTGGAAGACCTTAGGGCATCTCCAGTGCTGGCCCACAAATTTACACCGGCATCAGCCCGAGGACACTAATGGATGCCATCCGATGCTGCCCGCATACCTTTCGACAACTATATGAATGAACCAGACGAAATTCGTGCAAACAAAGAAAATTTCAAATTAACCGGATGAAATTCATTACATTTCAAAAACTTTTCCTACAAACTGGAGGAAATTCATTACATACTTCGCACAAACCGTACTAAAACCTATTGTAAACCTAATCTAAACGATCGACGGCGCTCTACCGCCATGTCCGACCATGAACCCGAGAAAGCCGGCCATTGCCTTTGCCTCCTCCTCATCCGCCTCAATAACCTCCTCCTCCGGAGCACAAGGTTCTGAAGATTTCCGCCTCCACGTCACTATCAAGCGGATAATTGGCTGCCGATGTTTACCCCACCAAGCTTGGCGTCGACTGAGTGGAGTAGCGGCGGCCTTCCTGGGACCAGAGCAGCGGCGACCTACCGTGTACTACTCTTCCTCGCTGCCAGCTGCGCCTGCGCACGCACGCTAGCTTCGTGGTCGTGGCGGCGGAGGGGCGGCCAGGGGGTGCCGGCGATCTACTTCATCTGCTCTTGCGACAGTACGTCGAACAGAGCTTTGGAGCACGACCGGAGCAGAGCCGCCAATGTCCCTCGTCTGCTCCTGCGACAGTACGTCCAAGAGAGCTTCAGAGCACCAGGAGGCCATGGTTGCAGTGGTGCCAACAGAAGGAAGGGAGCCGAGGAGAATGAGTGTGGGCATTTGGCTATGGCTGGGAGTTGGGGCTCAGGTTAATATAGCAGGCGAATGGCAATGAGCTGCGGGAGACGGATGGACGGCTGGCGCCAGAGTAGGTTCGTCGGGCTTGAATGCGGACACTGCTTCAGTGACTTAACTGCAGGTACATTGGGTTGCTGACATGTTTGCCCAATGGGCACCTGGCCCGCATGTCAGTGACACACCAACTGCACCTGCAGTTAAGTCTGGTGAATGCGGCATTGACGTTCTGGACAGACGGTGATTGTTTCAGGCGGGAAGCGCGTGCTAGCGATGGAAGGGGTTTCGGTAGGCCAGGGCGGTCAGACGCTGGCGTGGTGGTAAATTGTGAACTCATGGATGACGAGCCTTTGAGGCATATGCGGCACGTATTGACAACCAGGCATCCATGCAACCGCTCTTGTCGCGAGCTAGCCTTCGACGACCACCATTCGGCAGCACACAACCATTCATAACTTACGAATAATGGACGAATCGATCAGACACACACTCGTGTGCAGTGGCACTAGGATCGGTCACTCACGATAGTACATACTCCGTACCACAGTACCCTATCTAGCCAGGTTGTTTTATAGATTGTCGTTGTGATGGAGATATACATGAGCAAGGCGCTCCGAGTATGACCGTTGGTGTTGAGCCATGTGAATACATGCTCGGCGTTCGCGTAGGCCTCCATCAAAGGTCTAAACAGTAATGTCAGGCACCGCTGGGGCACGCAGGTGATGGGCTCGCCGTTTGCGTTACGCCATGAGCAGGACTTTGATTGAGAGGGCGACGTGCATGCATTAGCATGCTTTGACAGCGTGAGCGTGAGTGTCTGACACAAAGTATTTAATTTTCATTTGGCTGACGAGTGTGCGTTGCAGCGACGAGTCTGTGATTTGATTCCGCACATACGCATAATTTTGGTTTTTATTTCTTTCTCTACTGACAGGTAGGACCGCGTAGATAGATAAAGAACACGAGCTGCTGAGGCGCATGTGGACTGTTTGACTGGTCAACCAGACAAATACGGAGCTATACACTGAGCCAGTGACCATATAATCACCATATATTGTGTACAATGATAAAAGTGAGCTATCAAGACAAGTTCGATGACCGGCCATTCATTTTACTCGGTAATAAATGACCAGGATTGAAGGGGAATCCAAATTTCCTTTGTCTTCTGTCCTTGAGCTCTTGACAAACCAATGCACTATACAGTTGTTTGGCAACTCCACTCTAGAGATCTCACCAAGCATCGTTCATGCCACCGTGCCACACACTAACCGATAAGGAAGCGATGGCATCTCGCCGCACCGAGTTCCTCACCGCCCATGATCGCACACAAAATGGTAGGGAAGCGATGGCATCCCGCCATGCCGAGTTCATCGTCGCTCGCGACCTCACACCTATGTGGGAGGAATTTGAAGATGCCAAGGCCGAAATGGGCGGTAGAGCAAGAGGCGGCGAAAGCCGCACAGAGGGAGCGGAAAAGTCAAAAAGCACTCAAGAAATGAGAGGCCCGCCGCCGCAAGAAAGAAGAGGACGCACGCGCTGCTGCGGAGAGGTCGGTGGAGATCCAAGCATGGTGGGGTGTCGTCGATAAAGCCGGGAAGGAGAACGACGGCGTCTGGCCAGCATGTGAGAAGTAGTAGTACTATTAGTTAGGGTGTGTGTGTCTGTGTCTGAGTACGAGCATGTACCAGTACTATTAGTTACTACTATAGTTTTTAGAGCAAATTACAAGTACATTAGCCTAGACTCAATGGAAAAATTCCTATCCTATGCATCAAATGGCATCTCTTTCTCTATAGGAATTGAGATGCATGTCATCTCACTTCCTATGATTTTCATATTCCTATAAAATTCCTATCCTATGAATGAAAGGAGTCCTCTATTGGAGTAACTACTTTAGCTGGCAGTACTGCCGGTACAGTAGTTTTTTCTTCTAGAAGCGGAATTCAATGAAGTCATGATGGTTCCTTCATCCGAGCAACTTCAAAGTGGGAAAGGTTGGGCCTGTGATTTGACGGCTCATTAGTCATTATTACTACGGCGCGACGACCGGGATGACTCTCCCTTGGAGTTCTCCGTGCATGGCAAGTGGACCAGGATGGTCGACGTCCCACATGTTGGCGAACGGAACTATTCTTTCCGATATCGAGGAGCAAGGAAACCGCGTGGTATAGTATCATTGCTGATTGGTTCTCAAAAAAATAGTATCACTGCTGATTTATATTTATTTTTTATTTCTGATGAATGCTAGCGTTTCAACTCTCACGACGAAGAGTGCCAAACACGGCACGTGCTAGATGTCCCACATGTCAGCGAAAGGAGTGGGGCATGAACAGCATGGTAGAGCCCGGTGCAAAAAAATAGTGTGGTAGAGCATCTCCACTTCTTCCACTTCTGGGTCGGAGACCACACGTAGTAGTACTAGTGGTATGAACGATACAAAGTGCGACCTGGAGAGAAAGACACGTCTAGTTGGAAGGTCTCGGGGCTTACACGTAAACAAATATAAAAGATAATATGTGCCTCCAACTAATATAGTAGTACTAGAGTACTTAGGCACGTACTCCATAACATCACCGTGCATTGCACGTACAACATTTAGTGGTATACGTAGTCAGAGACAAATGCCGCCCAAGAGTTCCCTTCTCGACCCACTTTTGGGTGTTTGGTAGAGTGTATAGAGGGTGCATGATTCCACACTAGTTTAGCACAAATATACTAGAAGCATGCATGAAGAGGGGTGTTGAGTTGAGCATGCATGAAGAGGGAACAACTATGCTAAGACGAGAACGCAACCAAACACAACCTTTATGCCACGCATGTTCATACCATTTGTGCCTTTCTACTTCACTTACTACGCTACATTACTCAGGTTCGTACGTCCATTCCTGGGTACATGTCCGTCTCGTAGTTCCAGTCCCACGTGTTCTTCATATAGATGGAAATGATCCTTGCATGACATGTGCACCTTGATGCTAGATGTCTCGCGTGTTGGCAAAAGGATGAACAAAGCTCACGTAAAAAACTAGAGTGGAGCAAGGAACCTCGTGGTGGAGCGTCTGCAATCATAATATTTTATATTATTTGGTGACATAAAATCAACCAATCATCTCCACAGTGGACTGGAAGAGTATGAAACACGGCAGCCCAGTGTAGTTACATCATACTAGTACATGGCTAACCCATGCTATCACCATATTTCTTGGCTTCCGTGCGACACCTATCTCTAGTAATCCAGCACCCCGTATCGCTTCTCCCTCCTTGTCTCTCTCAAAGTGCGGTGGGCTGGTGTTTTTGCCGTCTATTGAGGTCAGTTAACTCATCACATGTTAGCGACATGCCAAGAGCATTCTAAAAAAATTCCTTTCACGTTCCATTTTCAAAAAGAAAAAAAATTCTTTCACGTACGAATTTGACTATATGCTTTGAGCAACTTGCATGTCCTATACTGCTCCTGTTTGGATACTCTAACTTAGCTAGAGGTTAGACTAACTCATGACTAACCCTGAACTAAATGTAGCGAAAGAGGTGTTTGGGTGACAGGGTTAGATTGACAATAAATGCACTTTATGTTGAGATAAAAGTCATTTTTCAGTGGTCCCAATGAGAACTATCTCCAGTTAGCACCTCTTGGATGGGATAGTTTTTTGTTGGTGGGTTCGGTGCAACTTGCTCCAATTTAAACCCTCATGCTTGGATACTTTAGGGGTATTTGAGCCCCAACTAGCTCAAACTAACTCTAACCCATGGATCCAAATAGGGCCTATGGCCAGCCTCGACACCGGGAAGCGGCGCTCTCTCGGCCGTCACGCCGCTTCAAAGCCGGCGCCAGTGAGAGTTCGCCTCCGCTCTGGTCGAGCATTAATGCGGCACTGACGCTCCAAGGCAACACTGACCATTTCACACGAGAAGCGCGCGCGGGCAAGGGAGTATAGGTTTTGAACCGTTTCAGGTGTAGTACTAGTATTTTGCAAAACTACTCAATTATTGCACTCAGTTTCCTAGGAAATTGTGGTAAAAAACTTTACTCCACAGCCCGCTTCCCTTCTCCTTCCTCTTCCACCGCCCGCGCACATCCGCGGGAAGCTACCGGTCAACCCTTATATAGGAGTGCTAGCACAAAAAGATGCATGCATGACCACTAAAATTTCCAGATTAAAGCGCCGCCTAGAGGTGGGATTTGTCTGCGAGATTTGTCCATGTTATACAAGTAAATTAAGGTGATTGTTTATCATACGGTTAAGGTTGGATGAAGGGTGGTAGGAACAAATGCTCCGCCTAGAGCATGTGTGTGTGAGATGGAGTCTTAGTGTGTGTGTGTGTGTGTGTGGTGTGTGTGTGTGAGAGAGAGAGAGAGAGAGAAATGGAGTCTGTGT
>NC_041393.1:584953853-584954835 GCF_002162155.2 Triticum dicoccoides
GTGTGCGTGTGTGTGTGTGTGTGTGTGCGTGTGTCTGTGTTTGTGTGTGTGTGTGTGTGTGTGTGTCGTCGGGTCCTCGATGGCGGATGTAATTTAAGTGTGCATATGGCTTCATCATAGAGAGGTGATGTGTATGGCAGAGGCCACCAACAATGGGGTGCGAGAGAGAAAATGCCCGTAGAGAGGGAAGAGAAGGTGTGTGTGCGTGAGTCGACATCGAGAGAATGTGTTTGTTCGATAGACACCGAGGAAGACTACTATATACCGATGGTGCATGTAGGCGGGAATGAAACGAAGGGATGGTCTTATTGGTTTCGGGGATATAGGGGAAGAGTGACGAGAGGGCGGGCAGCTAGAAGGATATTGTTAAGTGTGAGTGTGTGTTTTACCCATCCAGGCGAAAGTTATGTGCACACAAGAAGAGAACAATTCGATGTGGCGTTAGGGTTCAGGGTAATTAACTACGCACTACTAGAAAAAAGGATATTAGTGGCGCACCAGTTTTTGCTATTAATGGCGCACTATAGGTGTGCCACTATTAACACGCCACTAGTAACAAATAGTAATGGCGTACCTCTGGTGCGCCATTAGTATCCCAGATAATAGTGGCGCACCACATGGTGTGCCATTAGTATTGCAGGTAATACTGGCGCACCTTGTAGTGCGCCAGTACTATTGCTACAGGTGCGCCACTGGTAACTTTTAAAAAAAATGTTTTTTTTTGAATTTTGAAGGCGGGAAATAGTTGTGGCGTACCATCTAACCCCCACTGTGCGCCATTGCCATTTCTGAATTTTGAATCTGGATCTAGATTTGGCTCATTTTGTTGGCTTGTTTTTTTGCTTGAATTTTTTTCAAATTTCGTTCTCAACCTGGATCTGGTACGTTCTTTGTGCCGGGGGAGCTCCACATGTGGCCGGAAGTAAAGGAGGAGGGAGGAGAGACCGTGAGGAGGAGAGGAGGGAGGAGAGACCGTGACAAT
>NC_041393.1:584955158-584970303 GCF_002162155.2 Triticum dicoccoides
AGGAGAGGAGGGAGGAGGAGGAGAAGAACCGTGAGTAGGAGAGGAAGGAGGAGCACCGTGAGGAGGAGAGGAGGGAGGAGGAGGTCGCTGATGAGGAGCACCGTGAGGAGGAGAGGAGGTAGGAGGAGGTCGCCAGAGGAGGAGCACCATGAGGAGGAGGTCACCGGAGGAGGAGCACCGTGAGGAGGAGGAGGTCGCCGGAGAGGAGGAGATGGAGTGGAGGAGAGGATGAGATGGAGTGGAGGAGAGGAGGAGAAAAATGAAGGGGTAAGTTGCTGGCCGGCCCTTTTAAACTTCTGTCCCAACTTAGCAGTGGCGCACCATGCACTGGTGCACCATTGCTATTTTTTTGAATTGTGAAGGCGGGAACATAGTAGTGGCGCACTATTCACTGACACGCCATTTTTTTAATTTTTTTAATTTTTTTTGGAATTTTTTGCCTCCAGATCTTAAAAGCGTCGTACTTTTTTTCTGTTGGGTTTTTGGGAATTCTAAAAATCTTCAACGGGGTGCGCCATTACTAGTTTTAAAAAAAATTGTTAGTAGTGGCGCACTATCTCCTGGTGCGCCATTACTAGTTTTGAAAAAAAATTGTTAGTAGTGGCGCATCGTGGGTGTGGTGCGCCATTAGTGATATGGCCAGTAATGGCGTACCTATATATGGTGCGCCACTGCTATATAGCAGTGGCGCACCACATACGTGGTGCGCCATTAATGTCCATATTATCTATAGCCGTTTTTCTATTAGTGACGTATGGAGACATAGAGACCTTGAACGTGCATGTGTGAGAGCTATACATGTATACGTGGGATGTGTGTGTGTGTGCGTGCGCGCATGATCAAGATAAAAAGAAAGAAGACATAAGTCATAAGATCAACGACATGGGAGAGATGGATCGGTATGACAATATGAATGCATGTGAGAATGTAGGGAAGAAGGCCCGACAATTGAGCATGTGTTTTTGTCTTTAAGAGATAGTGGCACGGGCTGGAGCATGCATCTATGGCGAGCAGAGGGAGTGAGGCACAACGATTGTGCAAAAGAGATAAACCTATAAATGCATATGTATGGAGAGACATATATAGTATGGGTGATAGTAAGCAAGACTGTGTGTGAGAAAGAAATGTTGACGGAGAAACTACAGATAGATACAAAGATGGGGATGCTAGCTAGAGAGACATCCACTAGTTTGAGTGTTGGATATGACCGCTAGGTGGTTCAGAGGGTGAACTTTTGTGTGTGTGAGAGAAATATAAAAAGAGGGACTTGACTGCATATAGAGACAAACATATGTAGTGTGCGTGATATGAAGCAAGAGTGAGGGAGAGAAAGAAGATTGATGGAGAAACAGATAAATAGAAAGATAAAGATGCTAGCTAGTGTGCGTTAGAGATGGGAGTCGAGTGTATCAGAAGGCTGAGTTATGTATGTGGATGTGGGAGAGATAGAGAGAGGGTGCATGTGAGTCACATACAAACAAATATCAGAGAGAAATGAGATCCCGAGAGACGGAGTTTTGTGTCTGCGAGAGAGAAATATATTTCACAACGAGAGTGATAGCTAGAGGACATATGAGGGAACGCAAGATATCTCTAGGGAGAGAGAGTGTGTGTGAGCGACATACAAGAGAACAATGGAGAAATATGAGACCCTGGGAGACAAAGTTTGTGTTTGTGTGTGAGAAAGAGATATTTAAGAGGAAGAGTCGTAGGTTCTCATACCTAAGGAGTGAAAGACATCTCTGTATGAGGGGTGTGCGAGTGGCACACAGGGGAATAGTAGAGAGAAATGAGACCCTGGGAGACAAAGTTTTGTGTTTGTGTGAGAGAAAGAGATTCCACATGGAGAATCATAGTTAGAGACACATAGCATGGAGCGAGATATGCTTAGAGAGAGATACAGTGATGAAGGTCGAGGGAGAGAGTACCATCAGTGTTTACGAAGATAAAAGATCATTGTCGACATACAGGTAGCACGAGAGATACCCGAGAGACGATGAACGCGTATAGGTATAGAGAGATAGTCCTATATAAGCATGAGTGATAGCTATATGAGACGAATATCTGGATTAAAGGGGATTCAAATATTTAAACTGTATTGATAATATCATAACGCAAATTGGTGTATCAAACATGCATATTCATTTGAATTTGGGGGCACGTGTAATGTTATATAGTTTATCAATATTGGTGATCCATAGATTCTTTAATTAGAAACAATGCATGGTTTATATGAAATTAATGTCTAAACGGGATTACACTATATGTTGCGTGTGTGAAACACATTATACATGTTTGAGAAGTAAAAAAACCCGCATGAAACACACATTAATTGGAGACAGTTAGCAAGGAATGCATACATTGGATTTCAACATAAAGTGGTTTCAAATATTTGAAAATCCAAATTGATGGATACAACCTTATGAATCTGAGATCATGCCATTTGTAAACCATATTTATGTATAAAGGGCGTTGTGCTTTTGAAAGTATATATAAAAAAATGTTGTATATAGAATTTTATTCCAATCGAAAATGGATCCCACCCGGAAAAAATAGAATACAAACGGGATTCGAATTGAGTTGGCATGGTAAACATGCACTCTGCAAAATTTGAAGGAAGCGGGGAAATTCACAGTAACCGCCCCAAACCACAATCTGCGAGATAGAAATTACTGCTGCCTATCCCTGGCACGCAAAGCCTATCTGCTCGATTTCTATAGGTTTCGATAGGGGTAGGTTCGTAATTTCACTCAAACGTGACATAATCGTCTGTCACCGTGATTCATACACGGTGGGCACCAAAACACAGTGTGTCCTCGGCCGAAATCGATTCCCTCCCTGATTCATACACGGTGGGCGCCAAAAACAAACTCTCGTCGGCAAATATTCGGTGTATGCGAGATTACCGTCCTATCCCCAACCGACTAATATTGCTGTGATGTAGGAAATTTCAAATGGGGGCTAAGTTTGTAAATTTCCTTGCATTTGAGACAAGCGCGCCCCGAAGACATGGTTCCCCCCTTCCTCTCTACCTCCATTTCGCCATTTGTACTCTGTGGGCGCCAAAACACCCTCTCCACCACAGCCTCCTCCGCCCGCCACCCCCATCCACCGCCGTCCTCCTCCACCATGTCGGAGCTGATACCCCGACGCCGCTGTCCATTACAAGAGATCGACCTCTCTCATCCACGGCTTCGGACCGGGATCCTTGCATCCCGTCCTCTCGCTTCATCCCCGACATCGTCCACCTTGCCGGCGCCGCTCCTACAACCGTCTCGGCCACCGCGCCCCGCCGCCACCGTCTACCCTCCTAGATCTGCTTCCACACCGCCGACAGCCATCGCTACCGCAACACCGTCAAATTCTCATCAGATGCATACACAGCGCCGCACCAGAGGCGGTACTCTTTCATATCTGCTCAACTTATTTATCGCAGCAAGAAAATAGATCGCCACTGCTTTACTCTGATTTCTTGTCCATCACTTAGGGTCTGTTTGGTTCCCTTGCCTGTTCGCTTTGCTGGGCTAGGCTAGTCTTGCCGATGGAGGCTAGCCAAATCGGCTTGCCCGCTCGATCGAAGGAAAAGCTGGAAACAGCGGGTAATGAGGCATGGTCGCCCAGGAACCAAATAATTGGCTTCCTTGCTAGGCTGGGCAAGGGGATCGCTTGCCAAAGAACCAAACGGACCCTTACTTGCTAGTTGAAAGCAAACATTGGTTGCGAAGTTGCCTTTCTATGGTTTGAACCTTCAGATCCTCCATGGCACGCTCAACACTATACTCCATATGCTTATGGTTTTCCCCTTTTATATTCCACACTAGTTAAATCACAGTAGACTAAATTTCAAAATTGGGTCAGTCGATATTTCAAAGCTCGCCGGAGTTCGCCGGTGCCAACAAAGGGGCTCGGGTGGGGATGGTGGTTGTGGGGGGCGATTGTGGGGCCTCCTCAAACCAAGAAAACTCTACGTGGGTGGGGGCGGGGGTGGGGGTGGAGTGGCGGAGGAACACCAGCGGTGGGGGCCGGTGGTCCGTCCGGCGACCCGTGTGGTGTTCTGTATGGGAAGAATCAGAGACGAGGAAGAAGAAGGGTTAGGAGACATAGGATCTTCATCCAACCGCCTGAAATGGTCGACAGACCCAAATGATAAAAGTCACGTGACTTGCATGCAGACATGCCTTTATATTCAGTACCATCATCGTACCTGCTTAGCACTGCTCCTGAATCCATCAAGCTAAATAACGAGACACTCATAATTCCAAACTTGTTGCTCAAGTACGAATCTGATATGATGCCGATATTACTAAAATAGATAACATTTAATTGGTCAGCTAATGTTCCTACTTTACTTTCAAAAAGCATGTGCACCACATATAGAGAGACAGCAGGGAGTTTCTTTCTTAATGGTCTCTGGTTCATCATGTGTGGGCACTGCGCAATGAACATTTTATTATCCAAAATTTGCTTGCTCTTCTTTAGCATGTTCCTCTTCTGTTCTTCTTTAATAAGTACTATCTTCATTCCTAAATACAAGTCTTTTTATAGATTCCACCATGGACTACATATGGAGCAAAATGAGTGAATCTACACTCTAAAATGTATCTAGATACATCTGTATGTGATCCATAGTGGAAATCTCTACAAAGACTTATATTTTGGAACGGATGGGAGTATGATAGTAGTACAGTATGTTCCTTGTAGTGAAGATGAGCAGGGACATTTGCAGTGTAGAGGTCTATACGATCGGTTGTGATGGACACTTTGAACTCTTCGGGCCTCTTGGATTCGTAGGATTTTGTAAACATAGGAATAGGATTTGTAGTGGCCTTTCCACTTGAATCCTATAAGAATAGAAAGGAAATATGGGGAGCTGTGTCGCCTTTGAGAGTTACACTGATATTAACAGTGTTGCACCTTCAGTTGAAGAGAGCTGGTATCTGAAGCCTTTCTAGCCGTACCGGCAATACTAGCACATATGTTCCAGCAAGTTCCACTTTGCTGATTTTACTCTGATGCTTACGGTTTTCCCGTTATATCTACACTATGATCTGTGTAGCTGCTATGTGTTGCACTAGCAGCAGTCCACTCTTCAAGCTAAACACTGCAATGACTTACAAAATTGGCACCAAGGCATTGAGTGCCATTCTGGATGCAATGAAACTCATACACTCCCCACCTGTTGATTCTTGTTCAGAATATGATCCTAATGACTATTTTAACCTCGAGGAGTCAAAGGCAGATGGCCTGTCCTATTCACCCATCAAGGTGCATGTTCTAGTTTCGCAAGGTTTTATTGATTGCGCGTATCTTGCATATGTTGTCTTGCATTTCTTCTACTTTGTTGCACCGCCATCTGCTTAGTTTACTCATCATATATGTCGAGATGCCATGCCCATCCATTGTCAATACATATTCCATCTATCATCATACCATGTTTTCCACTCAAATGATGTTCTTGTGCATCAGACATCAAAAAGGAAGAGGGTGATTTCCGAACCTGAAGGAGCACCAGCAAAGTCCTTGAAAAACATGGTGGTGCTGGAGAAATTCGATAGCACCTCACTTATATTGGTTGTACAACTAGTGACACAAAACGTAGGACCAACTCCAGCAGACTGTACCCATACTTCACTAGCCACAACACTAGCCCCACCACACAGGACCTGCACTCCAGCAAAAGGTATACCGATTTCAGTTGCCATAGCACCAGCCGTACCACAGAAAAATCCCACTCCAGCAAAAAGTACAGCAAGTCCACCGGCCGAAGACCTATCCCAACTGTAGAGACGACCAATTCCTGCAGATTGGAACCCCATTCTAGTTATTCCCAGTTTAAAAGATAGTGCTTTCAATGTTGTTAGGGACTACGTGCATATATTCCCATCACGGGAAGATTATAGTGAAGACAAACACAATTTTCACATCTTCCTGTCCAACTTACATGTAAGTGCTATTATTGATGGTTATTATTTTCATGTTTTCTGCTGATTGAACACATCAATGATTTACATTACATTGTTGTAAGTAGGCGAGGGTCAATCTGGATAGTCATGACGAGAAAAGCTTGCTTGTGCTTTTCAAGGAAGCATTGCAATAGTATCGGTGTTACCTGAGGAAATCACACTTTGATGGGAAGTCTATAAACGAATTTCCGGTGAAGTCTCATGTGCTAAATTTAGAAGACATTGAATGGAAAAACCTTGTTATGCACTGGTCTCGCTCCCAGGATGAGGTACTGTCTATGAAATCACATGACAATTTGAACTTCTACTTTTCCGCTTGTGCCTTACGGATCTTTTTTGCAGGAAATCTGCTCAAAGAAGAATTCCGGTTTGAAAAGAATGACAGGATGTCGCAAATATGTTGCCCGCTACTTTGCTCTTGTTAGTACCTGTTGTCTTGTATCACTGTACTTGCATACATACCTGGTTCATTATGTGACAGCAGTATGCATGATAGCCTTCTTATCAATTGTTCGCTCCAAATTATCTGATCTGTATGAATGGTTACATTAGTGTAGAATATATCCAATGCCAATGAATTTTTTAAGATCAGCATTGCTCTTGTAAGTACGTGTTGTCCTTTATCAATGTACTTATATTGACAGGTAGTTGTTCATGTACCATCACTTTGCAGCTTATTTTCCTTTGCCCTCCATTTTCTACACATAAGATCTATATTTACTCTTAGCATAAGGTTGGATAACACCGATGGTACTGAAGAAGTTTAGTTGTGTATTACTCTTGGCTGTACCTTTTGTCTGTATCGCCGTACTTACATTTATAGCTACTTGGTTATGTAGCATCACTCTTCGTCTTGTCTTAAATATTCTCCACTTTTTCTTATATTATCACATCTATATTTACTCTTAACAAAATGTAGAATAAAGGCAATGCTTATGAAGAAGATTCTGTGGTGAACTTCTTGAATTGCACCCCCCCCCCATCAGCGTGGACAAGGGCTTTATAGAGCCTTTCTTCACCAATAATGTAAGTTTGTCCTTCTCAAGCCTTCAAAATTTGTTGTGTATATTTGGTTAGGCATGACTGCAACAACTATTTATTTTTGGTGTTTGCATCAAATTGCATGTTTAAAGTTTATTATGTAGTTCATAAACAAAAGTTTGTCCTTCTCAATTTAAGTTTTCAGTTGTACAACCAAGTTCCTTATTCATACCATGTAACTTAAACTATACAGAACAAGTGATCTCCTTTTGCACTTCATGTATGCTTCTATTCTTGATCCGTAATCCAGTGGTGTGGTGAACCTACCCACTACAGCACAATGTCATATTCTGCAATGTCTTAACTATGAAAAATGTCATATCATTCTACTATTATTTAAACCGTCTCTTTATTTGTCAATCCGAAATGGGATAAATTGACAGCACACTAACCATTGATACTTATGAGTTCTTGATCTGTAATCCAGTGGTGTCGTGAAGCTGCCAACTCCTTCACAATGTCATTTCCTGACATGTCTTCACCTTGACAATACCATATTGTGTTAATGCTATTTTAAAGTGTGTCACTTTATTCGTCAGTAAGAAATGTGATGAATTGTCAGCACTAATACTTTTATGTCCAAAACCTGCCATCTGTCTGCTTGTCTTTCAGAGTGAGGAGGATATAAATGTTAAACAAGCGCAGTCTCATCAGCTTGCTCAGCTGCTTGTGCTGCAGCTCCCCAGCAGGGCTAACCTTTCTTGAACTCTATTGAAGTGCTGTCGGTTTTGTATATTATTTTGTCGGCGTGTTTATTTGCACTGGTGGCGATCTTTGATGCCCAGTGTATGTAATATGTTCTCTGCTTGTGCTTTATTATCATAGTGGCGAACTTTGATGCCCAGTGGATGTAATATGCCGTAATTTCTTTATTGTATAGTTTAGGTTTTTTCTTATTCACGATGCTGTAGTTATTTTATTGTATATATATCTTGTCTTCGCAGTAAACCGGCCAAATCATAAAATTACGGTACATAATCGGGCCATCATGCAATCACGATGTATGATCTGCATCATGGGCCCCGTCATCTTGATCCGTTAAAAGGCCCACATGTAAGCTGGCCCACTAGTAGATTCGGGCCTTTAATAGGCCGAGTAAACCACCGGCCTCTTTTCGCAAGAAAACTCAATGGGCTTTTATGAGGCTGAGAAGTAGGTTGGGCCTGAAACGTGTTGAACAGCTCACGGGCTGGCAGCAGCCCAAAATGGACCCCGACCCATGATTGTGCCAATCGAATCACGGGCTTTTAATAGGCCAAAATTGTCTCGGTCCTTGTTTGGCCGAATCAGATTATCGGCGGCGAGCAGGCCAGATGCAAACCGGGTCGTAGTTAAGCCCAACTATATGACAAGCTCTTAACAGGCGGAAACTAATATGGGGCCGAAATGATAAGCGGGCCCTTAACAGGCCGAAACTAATATCAGGCCGAATTACTAAATGGGACTTTAACAAGTGGGCCTAGAAGCATAGCGTCCAGTTGACAGGTCGAATCTCATATGGGCCATAATTTAGCCCAAAGCCTCTTAAAGGGACGGACCTGATCTGGGCCGTAATTTGGCCCAAAACGTGGTAGGCTTTTAACGGGCCGGATCTCATATGGGCCATTATTAGGCCCGGAACGTGGCAGGACATTAATGGACCGGATCAAATATGTGCCGGCATTTGGCCCAAAACATGGCAGCCAGTTAATGGGCCGGCCTACTAGGGTCCTTAAAATCTTGTGGGCCTACAGCTGGGCAGGCCCATTAATGTCGACGAAAACTCGTGGGCCTTTAGATGGGCCGGCCCATTATGGTCCGCAAAAATCTTGTGGGCCTTTACTTGGGCCGGCACATTATGGCCCGCAAAAATCTTGTGGGCCTTTACATGGGCCGGCCTGTTATGGCCCACTAAATCTTGTGGGCCTTTAGCTGAGCCCGCCCATTACGGTCCGCAAAATCTCATGGGCCTTTACCTGGGCCGGCCCATTATGGCCCGCTAAATCTTGTGGGCCTTTAGCTAGGCCAT
This sequence comes from Triticum dicoccoides, assembly GCF_002162155.2. Classification (NCBI taxonomy): domain Eukaryota; kingdom Viridiplantae; phylum Streptophyta; class Magnoliopsida; order Poales; family Poaceae; genus Triticum; species Triticum dicoccoides. Next base: position 584,964,171 of record NC_041393.1, read on the forward strand.
CCCATTATGGTCCGCAAAATCTTGTGGGCCTTTACCTGGGCCGGCCAATTATGGTCCGCTAAATCTTGTGGGCCTTTAGCTGGGCCAGCCCATTATGGTCCGCAAAATCCCATGGGCCTTTAGCTGGGCCGGCCCATTATGGTCCACAAAAATCTTGTGGGCCTTTATTTGGGTCGGCCCATTTAAACTTTATGTGCCACTTCTGGGCTGGTACACATGTCAACGTATCATAGGCGCATCTCGCCCATTGGATGAGTGACACCTGTGCCAACGCGGAGCTGACACGTGTTTCCTCCAGCCAATGATGATTTTACACGTGGAAAATCCTCATTGGTCCAGGCTGTTAACGGGTTATCGGATCCAAAACCGGATCCGATAGCTTAACGGCGTTCCGTTATGGTGGATGCCACGTGTCGGTCACCCTTGACGAAAGCACTTCTGTGACACACGATTTATCGTCATGGAAGTGGACACTTCCGTGATGATAATTTTGGTAATGTCATGGAACACTTCTACGACAGCACATGTATGACTATCTTGATTCTGTCATAAATCATCATGGATGTACATGCATAACAGAAAACGCGACCTACTGTGACAAACATGTATCATCACGGAAGTGTATTTTTTTGTAGTGGTAGGATCCGACGAACTAACATCACCTGGACCACATTGACAAGCTTGATGTTCTTGTCCCCCATGCTCTTCATATGTGTCTAGAGCGCTGTCAGCTCGTCTGACGAAGGCCAGTCCAGGCCCTTCTCGGGCCAGGAGGTGAGCCGCATCAGAGCTCCAGATCGGAATTCAGGAGGCACGACCCAGGTGGTGTCGCGCTGCTCAGTGACGTAGAACCACTATTGTGGCCATCCTTTGACGGACTCGTTAAATGTACCTGATGGCCAGGCCATGTTGGGCATCTTGCTCACCATGGCGCCTCCGCACTCTACGTGTTGGCCGCCCACCACCTTCGGCTTCACATTGAAGGTCTTTGAACACAGTCCGAAGTGTGGTGGGATACGGAGGAAAGCCTCGCACACGACGATGAATATCGAGATGTTGAGGATGGAATTTGGGGATAGATCGTGGAAATCTAACCAGTAATAGCACATGAGTCCGCGGATGAATGGGTGGAGAGGAAATCCCAACCCGCAGACAAAGTGAGGAAGGTATACGACCCTCTCATGGGGCTCCGGAGTGGGGACGATCTATCCCTCGGCCAGAAGTCGGTGTGCAGTTTCCTTGGCCAGATACCCGGCCTCCTGGAGATTTTTGATGTCCTTCTCCTTGACGGAGGAGACCATCCACTTGCCCTGCGCTCCGGATCCGGACATGGCTGGAGTGCTTTTTGGGGGCAGAAAAGATGAGAACTTGGGCGCTGGAACTCGAGAAAGGGGGAAGCAGAGAGAAAGAAGGCGTGGGTGAAAGAGGTGGATCCCTATCTCTTTATAAAGGCAGTGAATATCAAGCGCCTCTCCACTTGCCCTAAAAACTCGCTTACCCCCGAGGGCCGTGCAAATGGTACGGTTGGATTACCCATGCCCGTATTAATGAGAAGCCCACAATAAGGGGACACGATCTCTGCTTTGACAAGACGTGCCAATGAAACCGCATCTCGAAATATGGAGCGGTAGGCTAAAAAACGGTTCGAATAATGACCGGGCGGCGACGTGATGTCATGCCACAAAAGTTGTTAGCAGATTAGACTTGTGAAGTATTATACTCTCTACGGTTCTGTGTGGTATTTGTTTTGCAAAGCCGGACATGTTTCCTGTGTTCGATGGAAGATTTGGAGTATTCGAAGGAGGAACTCGCCTTGCAATGCCGAAGACAATCTGCGGGCGGAACACCTCATCATTGAAGCCTGGTTCAGGGGCTACTGAGAGAGTCATGGATTAAGGGGTCCTCGGACAGCCGGACTATTGATGTGGGCCGGACTGATGGACTATGAAGATCCAAGACAGAAGACTTCATCCCGTGTCCAGATGGGACTCTCCTTGGCGTGGAAGGCAAGCTTGGCGACTGGATATGAATAGTCCTTTCTCTGTAACCAACTTTCTACAACCCTAGTCCTCTCCCGTGTCTATATAAACTGGAGGGCTTAGTCTATAGATATACACAATCATAATCTCATAGGCTAGACTTCTAGGGTTTAGTCCTTACGATCTCATGGTAGATCAACTCTTGTAATACTCATATCATCAAGATCAATCAAGCAGGAAGTAGGGTATTACCTCCATAGAGAGGGCCCGAACCTGGGTAAACATCGTGTCCCCCGTCTCCTGTTACCATCAACCTTAGATGCACAGTTCGGGACCCCCTACCCGAGATCCGCCGGTTTTGACACCGACAGTCTGCAAGTCAAATAAATTTTCACATGGGAAGCAAAACGAAAAAATATAATGCAATCTAGACTTTTCACTGATCATACCAAGATAAGTTGAAAAGGCAATGAAAAGAACTGGTTGGCTTATTACATGGAGCTTATATCCACATGTACTTATTTTCTTAGGATAACTCGTAATAATTGTCCCTAAGAAACTTTGCCAAGAGAACTGACATACAAATAACATGTCACGATGACTGCAATGGAGGAGTGACGTACCATAGCACACTGTATAGGCTCACCGCTGCCTCTCCTTTTTTTGTGATGTTCCATGAAATTTCCACATACATCTTGTACTTTTTCATTGTGTAACCCTATCTGCAAGTTGACATGGCTAATGTCAGTCATCTCTACATGATAATACATTGCATATCATTCACTCATATTTAAACCACCAATTAATGATTGTGTGCATAGCATAAACTAGCCATGACTCTGCGTGCTGGACTAGCAAGCACTCTAAGGGAGCCTAATGTAGTGCACTGGAATTCCTACATGCCACCTACGATTTTGTGTAATGTACTCCCTCTGTTCCTAAATATATGTATTTGTAGAGATTCCAGTATGGACCAGATACAGATGTATACAGATGCATTTTCTAGTGTAGATTCACTCATTTTGCTCCGTATGTAGCCTATAGTGGAATCTCTAGAAAGACTTATATTTAGGAACGGAGGTACAAGGTAGTATCATGTATGACATCTACATATCTAATTTAGCAGCCAGTAGTAGAAATCATTGTTTGCACAAAGGGATTACTGGTCGAAAATCCTAGCAAAGCACGCTGGGAGGCACAGAACAATACAAGAGAGAGAGACGCACTTACAAGATCATAGCAATGCCTAAGTCCAGGATCATGGTTGGCCAAGTTGTTAGATCCAGAAGAAACATCATCCTTGTAGTTTTTGCCAGCTGCATAATAGGTAACAGCGACCTATTACTATATACGAAGTACATCGGGTAGGTGATGCTGGAGGGGTTTAAAAGTGACAAGTACCTAGGCCGTGAGGGTTCTTGGCATCTTGCCAGACGGTGGTAATCAGGTTAGAAACGTCAAGGGTGATGACACTGCGCTGGCTGTCGGGGTCCGATAATGAGATCTAGAACCGTCGAGTAGGGTGTTTGTCGAGCGGCTCTGGTAGGGTGGACTATGGTCTGGGCGATGCGGATCTATGGTCGTGGACAAGGGCGTAGGTGAAGCTGCTTCGGTGGTTGGGTTAAGGATGGTGTCGACGATGCGGATCTGCGGTCGTGGACGGGGCGTCAGAAGCTGCTTCGGTAGGTTAGATGAGGGTGCGAGGAACCGGATCTGAGGCCGTGCACTTGTGAGTTGGCAAAGCAGCCCCAGTAGCGTTGAGAATGGTATAGGTGAAGCTACTCCGGTAGGGTTGACCATGGTGTCGGTGAAGCGCCTCCGATAGGGTTGAGGAAGGTGTCGACGAAGAGGATCAGAGGCCGTCGACGGGGGCGTCGGTGGGGCGGCTCCGAGGGTGTGGACGAAGCATCTTCGGTGGGGAGTACGAATGAGCTGCCGCAGATGAGTTGCGGTTAATGAGAGTACCGGCGAAACAGATCCGGCACCATGGACAAGGCCGACACTGAATGGGCTATGGTACAGTGGTGGATGAGCAGTCTACTTGTTTCTAGGGGAGGTGGGAGGGGTAGATGCGGCCGCAGAAGCAGATCCGGTGAGGTGGACGCCACTGGCAGTGAATGGGCTCTGGTACGCTAGTGGATGAGCAGTCTAGGGTTTTGAGAGGGAAGGGGAGAAAGGCCAATGAAGTACGGACGGCGTGATGTAAGATGATCTGGTGTTGTGGAGTTAGTCATTTTTGCGGGAGGGGAGAGGAAATGGGGGTCCGTGTAGTGGGGGGAACCAGAAGTTACCAAAGCAGCCCCGGCCTATTATGTAGATGAGGGCGTATTGTAACTATTGGTCTCCGTGCACCAAGGACAAAAGGGGAATTTCGCATGCTAAAGACTAGGTGGTGGAAATTTTAGAAGGAAGCGGGAGATTTTGCCGCCCGCGAGATCGTTCGTATCTAGTTTCAAATAATTTTGGATCATGCTAGCAGGAAGGTCATGCGAGACTGTGTACCGAGGCACGCGTCAGCAGTGAATAACTGGTGTGAAGTCCACCCCAAAAAAAGACAATAACTCAGGATGATGCACCGATAACTTGGACGTTCACACGGGCGCGGCCAATCGAACGGGTGTAGAGGCGCATTCACAAAAAAAGGGATCAAACCCTCAGCCTATGTATTTCTTGTGTAAATAGATAATTTAGTGCCATTTGTTATTTGCTTTAAACATAATGCATTGACGTGTTAGTGTAGAGGCGCACAAAAAGAAATGGATATTGTAGTCCACTACTTAAAAGTGTTACCTCATATGATTACATAGCCTCAATTTCATAAATTGCGTACCCGTTGAATTCATATATGAATATTACATATATTACTTCATAATAGAACCTTAAATCATCCAAGACTAATGAATTTGAATGCAAGAGTAACAATGGAGCATGTACATGATAGCTACATTGGTTGTTCGAAGAAACATCACTGTAACTTTGGCATGCACAACTAAAAAGGTTTATTTTGATAGAAAAAATGTGATATGTGAGTGTCCAATCTTTATAGCGTTGAATCTATATTGTACCTTTGGCCACGATACGAAGTAGATATTGATTTATGTTCAAGTGATGCACGTCCACGATTGCTAGATAGTGATACATGAATGAATTGTGTAATCTCTTCACACACATACATATCTCATTTCCCTGTGGGCATCGGAATAACACATGCACACTTCATGTATTTCTCTCCCTCCGTCAAGGTTAGAATTCATCTTTCTACACCGTCCTACAAGTCTCTCGCACAGAAACACACACGCTATCTCTGTCGAACAAGCCCACCCCTTTAATTCTGCCCACACACAGCCACTAATGTCTCAAAGTATAATTATGTCTCTCACACATATGCCTAAGGTTAACTCGAGTTCCAGAACCATATGAATACATACAATGGGATTCCATCAGAGCACCTTTTGTTTTGAGATTTCGCTCTCTCTCTCTATCTCTCTCTCTCTCACACACACACACACACACACACACACACACACGGGCACGCGCGTACACATTGTTTCTCGCTTCATTTTTTCCGGCGCTTGCATGCACACCATTTGTTTATCTTCATGATGCCTTAAGTATGCCTCGCACACATGCTATCTACCTATCCAAACTCCTTCTCCCTAATAGCAAGATGCTCATGCATTGCACGGAACATCAAGATGCATTTGTATGAGTAGTTTATCTTGTGGGAGAAAAGGATGAATGAGGGAATGCCTTATTTGCAAATGTGGAGAGGGGTGTGGGTATCTTTTTGCAAAATTGTCAAAGTTTCCTTCCTATCCATCGGATATAAATCGGATGGCCTATATTGCAGGATGACAGGAACACCATCATCACCAACTCTGTTTTTTAAGAGTAGAGATATGCAAGTGTCATTGACCCCCCCCCCCACACACGCACACGCACACACACTTCCCAACACCGAATGAGTAGGGTGTCACCTTGATCTTGATACTAATCTATCGACTGGCTTCTCTCTCAAACACACACACACACACACTGCCCGACACCAAAGGATAGGGTGGCACCTCGATCTTGATAGTAATCTACTACTCCTCTTTCAAACACACACACATACACACACACTCGCTAGTTGTGCCTCTGTGCCTACCGCGCAC
>NC_041393.1:584970624-585006338 GCF_002162155.2 Triticum dicoccoides
GACAGCAGAAGGGTGACAACTTGATCTGGTCGTAATCTGTCAATTGGTTTCTCTCTCAAACATTGTGTCTCTGTGCCTTGCTCAGTAGCCCCCTCGATATGTAGACTTCTCGCGCACGCACAGCTGTAGTGACGATGACACTGAACCAGTGTGCCTTGTTTTTACTGGCCCCATGTGATAGTTTTCACCCTGTTTTCTGTTAATTAACAAGGCAACCTTTTCTTTGTTACTACTAGTGAATCTAAAATCATTCGGGGCAGACATAAAATATATCACATCAACCCAATTATCACAGTAATTATTTTAAAAGAAACTAGCTAGATGCCCGTGCGTTGCACGGAACATCAAGATGCATTTGTATGAGTTGTTTATCTTGTGAGAGAAAAGGATGAACAAGGGAAGGCCTTATTTGCGATCGTGGAGAGGGGTGTGGGTATATTTTTGCAAATTTGCCATAGTTTCCTTCCTATCCGTTAGATATAAAACCGACAGTCTATATTGCAGGATGACACGCACACCATCATCACCAACTCTGTTTTCTACTCCCTCCATTCCTAAATATTTGTCTTTTTAGAGATTTCAACAAGTGACTACATACGGAGCAAAATGAGTGAATCTACACTCTAAAATATGTCTACATACACATCTGTATGTGGTAGTCCATTTGAAATCTGAAAAAGACAAATATTTAGGAACGGGTGGAGTATAAGAGTAGACATGGAGATATATCTCTAGCATGGTCTACAACAAAAATGTGATGGACTGGTTAGCGTCGGATGCTCGCAAGGCAATGACATGAATTCGAATTCTGTCTTTAACTTTAGATTTTTATATTATATATTACTTATTTAATATATAGTTCTTTCGCTACGGTACTGACAGTGGAACCCACAGAGTAGTTAGAATACAAGATTAAGCATGGACTTGTTTCTTTTTAACTTTCTGTACGAAGTTGTAGCCACCCTGCAAGTCACGTGTACACTGTACATGCAATTAACTTTTTATAGAGGGACAATCATACATGCAATTAACTCAAATAGATTGGATGTCACTCTATTATTTCCAGCATAAGAGCATTGATAACCCACAAGTATAGGGGATCGCAACAGTTTTTGAGGGTAGAGTATTGAACCCAAATTTATTGATTCGACACAAGGGGAGCCAAAGAATATTCTCAAGTATTAGCAATTGAGTTGTCAATTCAACCACACCTGGATAACTTAGTATCTCCAGCAAAGTATTTAGTAGCAAAGTAGTATGGAAGTAACGGTAACAGTAGCAAAAGTAACAGTAGCAGTTTTGTGATAATTGTAACAATGGCAACGGCAAAGTAAATGAGCAAAGAACAATATGTGAAAATCTCGTAGGCATTGAATAGGTGATGGATAATTATGTCGGATGCGATTCCTCATGTAATAGTTATAACATAGGGTGACACAGAACTAGCTCCAATTCATCAATGTAATGTAGGCATGTATTCCAAATATAGTCATACGTGCTTATGGAAAAGAACTTGCATGACATCTTTTGTCCTACCCTCCCGTGGCAGGGGGGTCCTAATGGAAACTAAGGGATATTAAGGCCTCCTTTTAATAGAGTACCTGACCAAAGCATTAGCACTTAGTGAATACATGAACTCCTCAAACTACGGTCATCACCGAGAAGTATCCCGATTATTGTCACTTCGGGGTTGTCGGATCATAACACATAATAGGTGACTAAAGACTTGCAGGATAGGACCAAGAACGCACATATATTCATGAAAACATAATAGGTTCAGATCTGAAATCATGGCACTCGGGCCCCAGTGACAAGCATTAAGCATAGCAAAGTCATAGCAACATCAATCTCAGAACATAGTGGATACTAGGGAGCAAACCCTAACTAACTAGATTACATAGTAAATTTCATCCAACCCATCACCGTCCAGCAATCCTACGATGGAATTACTCACGCATGGCGGTGAGCATCATGAAATTGGTGATGGAGGATGGTTGATGATGGCGACGTCGACGGATTCCCCTCTCCGGAGCCCCGAACGGACTCCAGATCAGCCCACTCGAGAGAGTTTAGGGCTTGGCGACGGCTCCGTATCGTAAAACGCGATGAATCTTTCTCTCTGATTTTTTTTCTCCCCGAACGTGAATACATGGAGTTGGATTTGAGGTCGGTGGAGCACCAGGGGGCCCACAAGGCAGGGGTCATGCCCTAGGGGGGCGTGCCCCCACCCTCGTTGATAGGGTGTGTACCCCTGGTCTTGATTCTTTCGCCAGTATTTTTTATTAAATCCAAAAATAACTTCTGTGGAGTTTCAGGTTATTCCGAGAACTTTTATTTTTGCACAAAAATAACACCATGGCAGTTCTGCTGAAAACAGCGTTAGTCCAGGTTAGTTCCATTCAAATCATGCAAGTTAGAGTCCAAAACAAGGGCAAAAGTGTTTGGATAAGTTGATACGACGGAGACGTATCAACTCCCCCAAGCTTAAACCTTTGCTTGTCCACAAGCAATTTAGTTGATAAACTGAAAGTGATAAAGAAAAACTTTTACAAACTTTGTTTGCTCTTGTTGTTGTAAATATGTAAAGCCAGCATTCAAGTTTTCAGCAAAGATTATGAACTAACCATATTCACAATAACACTTAGGTCTCATGTTTACTCATATCAATGGCATAATCAACTAGCGAGCAATAATAATAAAACTCAGATGACCGCACTTTCTCAAAACAATAATAATATGATATAACAAGATGGTATCTCGCTAGCCCTTTCTGAGACTGCAAAATATAAATGCAGAGCACCTTTAAAGATCAAGGAATGACTAAACATTGTAATTCATGGTAAAAGAGATCCAGTCATAGTCATACCCAATATAAACTAATAGTAATGCAACAAAATGACAGAGGTGCTCTCCAACTGGTGCTTTTAAATAAGAGGGTGATGACTCAACATAAAAGTAAATAGATAGGCCCTTCGCAGAGGGAAGCAGGGATTTGTAGAGGTGCCAGAGCTCAATTTTTGAAACAGAGATAATAATATTTTGGGTGGTATACTTACATTGTCAACATAACAACCAAGATATCTCGAAATCTTCCATGCTACACACATTATAGGCGGTTCCCAAACAGAATGGTAAAGTTTATACTCCCCTCCACCAACAAGCATCGATCCATGGCTTGCCCGAAACAACGGGTGCCTCCAACTAACAACAATCCTGGGGGAGTTTCATTTGCAATTATTTTGATTTGATTTGAGCATGGGACTGGGCATCCAAGTGAGTGAGGAGCGAAGTCCACTCCTCTTGAGAATAACCCGCCTAACATGGAAGATACAGACAACCCTAGTTGATACATGAGCTGTTCGAGTATACATAACAGAATTTCATTTGAAGGTTTAGTGTTTGGCACATACAAATATACTTGGAACAGCAGGTAGATACCGTATATAGGAAGGTATGGTGGACTCATATGGAATAACTTTGGGGTTTATGGAAGTGGATGCACAAGCAGTATTCCCGCTTAGTACAAGTGAAGGCTAGAAAAAGACTGGGAAACGACCAACTAGAGAGCGACAACAGTCATGAACATGCATTAAAATTAATAGACACTGAGTGCAAGCATGAGTAGGATATAATCCACCATGAAAATAAATATCGTGAAGGCTATGTTGATTTTGTTTCAACTACGTGCGTGAACATGTGCCAAGTCAAGTCACTCGAATCATTCAAAGGAGCATACCACCCTATCATACCACATCACAACCATTTAATTAGCATGTTGGCATGCAAGGTAAACCATTATAGACTCCTAGCTAATTGAGCATGACATAAGCAACTATAATCTGTACTTGTCATTGCAAACATGCTTGGTTAAATCAATCAACAATGCATAAATGAGCCACTCAACAATTTCATCAAGGTCTTCTCCTTACGACCCCCAAAGAAAAGAAAATAAATAAACCTATTTACACGGGAAAGCTCCCAACAAGCAAAAAGAAGAACGAGAAATCTTTTTAAGTTTTCCTTTAATTATTACTACTATAGTCATGGAAAGTAAACTGATAAAAGCTATTACTAATTTTTTTGTTTTTCTAGAGATTATTCAAACACACAAGAAGAAAACAAGAAAATAAACTAAACTAGCATGGATAGTACAATGAAAAAGTATGAGCACCGACAACTAGAATGAGTGTGTGAACATGAATTTAACGGCGGTGAGAATACGTACTCCCCCAAGCTTAGGCTTCTGGCCTAAGTTGCTCTATGCCCATAGATGGCCTGGTGGATATCCAAAGTTGTAACTGGGGTCGTACTGAGATGCAACAGCTATTGCTTCACGAGCTGCAGCCTATCGATGGGCTGCCTCCGTCGTCCTCTCGTACTCGTTCACCTCCTCCCTAGTTATAATATATCTTCTTTTTGCCTAATAGTCAAAGAAAGCAGGAGCAAGGAGAGTAATATGGACAGCGCGACTTCTGTCAAAGATTAGTCGATACTGGAGGGATTGTTCATTCCTTTGAACAAACTGATGGTTAACCATGGCATTATAATCTAAATAAGCAGGAAGCAACTCTATATCACTCTCATGTATGGGTACCCCAAGGAAACTAGCCATACGGGTTGCATAAATTCCGCCAAACAGGTTTCCAAGTAAACCATTATTATGGAACCTACATGTAACAATGGCCCCAAGGTTGTATTCTTTATCTCCTAACACCGCACTCCTGAGAACACTAAGATCAGGAACACACATGTGACATGCTTCGTCCTTACCATTTATGCATCTACCTATAAAGAGAGAAAAATGATGTATAGCAGGAAAATGAATGCTCCCTATGGTAGCTTGTGCTATTTCTCTGGATTCCCCCACAGTGATACAAGCAAGGAAATCTTTAAACTCAGATTTGCGAGGTTCGCTAGCACTACCCCATTGTGGGAGTTTACAAGCAGTAGTAAAATCTTCTAAGTCCATGGTATAAGATTTATCATAAAGATCAAACAGTACATTGTGAGAATTACGCGAAGATGTAAATTTAAACCTTCTCACAAATGAATCAGTTAAATATTGGTATTGAGGGCACTTATCTTGCATGAATTCCTCAAGATCAGCATTATGCACATATGCACCGAATTCATCCTTAATGCCTGCTCGAACCATAAACTCTTCTGACGGCCATTCACAAGGCTGTACGTAAGCTTCCCTAGGTGGTTCCTCGTCCGGCTCACGTATTGCGAGCCTCGGTCCTTGCTTCCTTGAGGAACCACCTTGATACAACTTTCTATGCATTTTTCTTCAAAAAATTTCTGAAATTTTTAGTAACTCAAAATAAAAGTAAACCAAACTCAATAAATTTGATAGTAACTACTCCCTAAAGTGCCTAGAGACCATATCATGCATTAGAACTACTTGGGACCAACTAAATTTGACATGCCAGCTCAAGAACAGGGTCACCTTAGCAGCAAGAATTTGCAATATATAAAGCATTAGAAGAAAAACTAATTGGACCAATGGAGGAGTCACATACCAAAGAACAATTCCCCAAAGCAGTTTTGTGAATGGAGCTTTGAGCAAGGAGATTGAAAATGGCAGCAAAATGAGCTAGAACTCGTGCTTGAGCTGGTTGGTGATTTTTTTGGGAGGAAGAAGAAGAGCATGGGTGCGGGAATAAGTGGAGGAGGGCCACCAGGGGCCCATGAGGCAAGGGGCGCCCTGGACCCTCGTGGCCAGGTGCTGGCTCCCTCTGGTGTAATCTCAGTGCCAGATATTCTCAAATATTCTAGAAAAAACATATTTAATTTGCAAGGCATTTGGAGAACTTTTATTTTTGGGATATTTTTTATTGCATGTATAATTCAAAAAATAGACAGAACATACTATTTTTACTTTATTTATTCTAATTAACAAGAAGTAAAAGAAGAGAACAGAGAGTTGTGCCCTCTAACTTCACCCATCTCATGCTCATCAAAAGGAATCCACTAACAAGGTTGATCGAGCCTTGTTAACAAACTCATTCCGAATCGCATGAAACCAGAGAAATTTCAAAATGACACTAGGTTACCTCAACGGGGATATGAACATCCCCAATGATAAGAATATCATACTTCTTCTTTACAGTAGGAAGAGGACATTCAAAAACCCCAATAATAATTGATGGAATTTTTCCAATAGAATTTATACTGTGAACTTGAGGTTGTTTCCTCGGAAAGTGTACCGTATGCTCATTACCATTAACATGAAAAGTGACATTGCCTTTGTTGCAATCAATAACAGCACCTGCAGTATTCAAAAAGGCACTACCAAGGATAATCGACATATCGTCATCCTCAGGAATATCAAGAATGACAAAGTCTGTTAAGATAGTAACGTTTGCAACGACAACAGGCACGTCCTCACAAATACCGACAGGTATAACAGCTGATTTATTGGCCATTTGCAAAGATATTTCAGTAGGTGTCAACTTATTTAATTCAAGTCTACGATATAAAGAAAGAGGCTTAACACTAACACCGGGTCCCAGATCACATAACGCAGTTTTAACATAGTTTCTTTTAATGGAGCAAGGTATAGTTGGTACTCCTGGATCTCCAAGTTTCTTAGGTATTCCACCCTTAAAAGTATAGTTAGCAAGCATGGTGGAAATTTCATCTTCCGGTATCTTTCTTTTATTTGTAATGATATCTTTCATGTACTTAGCATAAGGGTTCGTCTTAAGCATATCGGTCAAACGCATACGCAAAAAGATAGGTCTAATCATTTAGGCAAAGCGCTCAAAATCCTCATCATCCTTTTTCTTGGATGGTTTAGGAGGGAACGGCATGCGTTTCTGAACCCATGGTTCTCTTTCTCTACCATGCTTCCTAGCAATGAAGTCTCTCTTATCATAATGTTGATTCTTTGATTGTGGGTTATCAAGATCAACAGCAGGTTCAATTTCTATATCGTTGTTATTGCTAGGTTGAGCATCTACATGAACATCATTATTAGCACTATCACTAGGTTCATGTTCATCACCAGATTGTGTTTTAGCATCAGAGATAGAAATATCATTAGGATTCTCTAGTGTGTCTACAACAGGTTCATTAGAAGCATGCAAAGTCTTATCATCTTTCTTTTTCTTCTTTTTAGAAGGACCAGGTGCATCGCATTATTTCCCTGAGAATCTTCCTCAATTGTCTTCGGGTGGCCCTCAGGATACAAAGGTTCCTGAGTACTTTTACCACCTCTAGTAATAACCCTAACAACATTATCATTTCTCTTATCATTTAATTCATGGAGCGATTCATTTTGAGCCTTAAGCACTTGTTGTACTTGTGTGTGTAACCATCGAAGTATGTTTGCTGGTGAGTTTAATTTCACCCTTAACTCTAGACATATAATCACTCAAGCGTCCAATCATATAAGAATTATTTTTCAATTGTCTACTAACATAAGCATTGAAATTTTCTTGTTGAGCCATAAAATCATCAAATTCATCTAAGCATTGGCTAGCAAACTTAGTAGAGGGGATTTCAACTTTATCATATCTATAAAGAGAGTTTACGTTCACTTCCTATGTCGGGTTATCAAGACCGTGTATTTATTTAGTAGATGGTATATTAAGGCCATGTATTTCTTCGATAGGAGGTAAATTCTTAACATATTCAGCTTTAATACCTTTCTCTTTCATAGATTTCTTTGCCTCTTGCATATCTTCAGGACTGAGAAATACAACACCTCTTTTCTTCGAAGTTGGCTTACGAGTTGGTTCAGGAAGTGCCCAATTATTTTCATTGGCCAACATATTATTCAATAGCAATTCATCTTGGTCGACTATCCTTTCCCAGAAAACACAACCAGCACAACTATCTAGGTGGTCCTTGGAAGCATCCGTTAGTCCATTCTAAAAGATATCAAGTATTTCATTTTTCTTAAGAGGATGATCAGGCAAAGCATTAAGTAATCGGAGAAGCCTCCCCCAAGCTTGTGGGAGACTCTCTTCTTCGATTTGCACAAATTATATATTTCCCTTAAGGCAGCTTGTTTCTTATGAGCGAGGAAATGTTTAGTAGAGAAATAGTACATCATATCCTGGGGACTACGCACACAACCAGGATCAAGAGAATTAAACCATGTCTTAGCATCACCCTTTAATGAGAAAGGAAATATTTTAAGGATATAGTAGTAGCGAGATTTCTCATCATTAGTAAACAAGGTGGCTATATCATTTAACTTAGTAAGATGTGCCACTATAGTTTCAGATTCATTCCCATAAAAAGTATCAGATTCAACCAAAGTAATTATCTCTGGATCAATAGAGAAATCATAATCCTTATCAGTAACAAAGATAGGTGAAGTAGCAAAAGTGGTATAATGTTTCATTCTAGCATTCAGAGACTTTTGCTTCAACTTAGCTAATAATTTCTTAAGATTAGATCTATCATTGCAAGCAAGAAAATCTCTAGAAGTTTCTTCATCCATAACATAACCCTCAGGAGCAACACACAATTCATATTTAGGGGGAGAACCTTCATCATCGCTATCATCAATATTATCAGTTTCAATAATTTCATTCTCCCTAGCCCTAGCAAGTTGTTCATCAAGAAATTCACATAATGGCACAGTAGTATCAAGCATAGAAGTAGTTTCATCATAAGTATCATGCATACTAGAAGTGGCATCATCAATAACATGCGACGTATCAGAATTAATAGCAGAAGCAGGTTTAGGTGTCGCAAGTTTACTCATAATAGAAGGAGAATCAAGTGTAGAGCTAGACGGCAGTTCCTTACCTCCCCTCGTAGTTGAGGGATAAATCTTAGTTCCTTCATCTTTCAAGTTCTTCATAGTGATCAGCAGATATAAATCCCAAGTGACTCAAAGAATAGAGCTATGCTCCTCGGCAATGGCGCCAGAAAATAGTCTTGATAACCCACAAGTATAGGGGATCGCAATAGTTTTCGAGGGTAGAGTATTCAACCCAAATTTATTTATTCGACACAAGGGGAGACAAAGAATATTCTCAAGTATTATCAGTTGAGTTGTCAATTCAACCACACCTGGATAACTTAGTATCTGCAGCAAAGTATTTAGTAGCAAAGTAGTATGGAAGTAACGGTAACAGTAGCAAAAGTAACAGTAGCAGTTTTGTGATAATTGTAACAGTGGCAACGGCAAAGTAAGTGAGCAAAGAACAATATGTAAAAAGCTTGTAGGCATTGGATAGGTGATGGATAATTATGTCAGATGCGATTCCTCATGTAATAGTTATAACATAGGGTGACACAGAACTAGCTCTAATTCATCAATGTTATGTAGGCATGTATTCGGAATATAGTCATACGTGCTTATGGAAAAGAACTTGCATGACATCCTTTGTCCTACCCTCCCATGGCAGCGGGGTCCTAATGGAAACTAAGGGATATTAAGGCCTCCTTTTAATAGAGTACCGGACCAAAGCATTAGCACTTAGTGAATACATGAACTCCTAAAACTACGGTCATCACCGAGAAGTATCCCGATTATTGTCAGTTCGGGGTTGTCGGATCATAACACATAATAGGTGACTATAGACTTGCAAGATAGGATCAAGAACTCATATATATTCATGAAAACATAATAGGTTCTGATCTGAAATCATGGCACTCGGGCCCTAGTGACAAGCATTAAGCATAGCAAAGTCATAGCAACAACAATCTCAGAACATAGTGGATATTAGGGATAACCCTAACAAAACTAACCTGATTACATGGTAAATCTCATCCAACCCATCACCGTCCAGCAAGCCTACGATGGAATTACTCACACACGACGGTGAGCATCATGAAATTGGTGATGGAGGATGGTTGATGATGACGACGGTGATGGATTCCCCTCTCCGGAGCCCCGAACGGACTCCAGATCAGCCCACCCGAGAGAGTTTAGGGCTTGGCAGCGGCTCCGTATCATTAAACGCGATGAATCTTTCTCTCTGATTTTTTTCTCCCTGAACGTGAATATATGGAGTTGGAGTTGAGGCGGTGGAGCGCCAGGGGGGCCACGAGGCAGGGGGGCCCTGGCCTTGATTCTTTCGCCAGTATTTTTTATTAAATCCAAAAATAACTTCCGTGGAGTTTCAGGTCATTCCGAGAACTTTTATTTCTGCACGAAAATAACACCATTGGCAGTTCTGCTGAAAACAGCGCCAGTCTGGGTTAGTTCCATTCAAATCATGCAAGTTAGAGTCCAAAACAAGGGCAAAAGTGTTTGGAAAAGTATATACGACAGAGATGTATCAAGCATCTCCAACGGCAGCCGGCAAATTTCCTCCCGCTTCCTTCCGCGGAGGACGACATCAAATGCCAGCGGCATACATTTTCACAACTCTAACAAACCAGATGTAATCTGTGCAAACACGGATTGATTTCATATAAGCATGAAGGATTTCGTATAAAAAAGTCGGATCTTCATATAAACATGATGGATTTCATTACATTTACATGAACTAAGCGGTGCTAATCTGGCTCTCTTGGTATAATTAATACTCCCTTCGTCCGGAAATACTTGTCCTAGAAATGGATGTATCTAGACTTATTTTAGTTATAGATACATACAATTTATCCATTCTTAGAACAAATATTTCTCGCCGGCTGGAGAGGGAGTACATAATCTAAATGGCCGCCCGCGGATCCCTTTGTCTTACTCATGTCCGGTAGACACTTGCGGGGTCGACGAAGGTCCTTAGAAGAGACGAAGCAGCAAAGAAACCACCTGAATGCGCAGTCATCGCCTCGGCAGTGGCCTTCATGGGACCCAAGTGGCGACCGCCTCCAATGTTCTACTTCCCCTCGATGATGGCGGCGGACATGGAGAAGCTGGCCACCAACTCGTCGCTCTCCACGCACCCGACTTTTGTCTCTGCCTGCATGGCGCTGCTGCAGGCATAGGAGGCACGGCCACAGGAACGGGAGGCGCGCCCACAGACACGGGAGGCACGACCACCGCAGACACTGGTGGCGTGGACAACACGGCAGCACCGATGCCCATACCAGCATCCTCACCGGCGTGCCAGTGTGGAGCAACTCGCCACTCCTCGTCGAGCTGAACTGGAGCCGCGAGTTACTGAACCACGCGCTTGCTTGGGGCGGCAACTGGCTCCGTCGGGCCAAACGAGGTTGGTGAAGCACCGAGTGGCCTTGCCCGTATCCTGAGGGCTCGGCGGGCCACCCAGCCGGGTAGTATGCTGGAGAACGGCTCCTCGGAAGCCATCGAAAAAGTGGAGAAAATGGTGAACGAGGAGATGGGGGAGCGGCAGAGGGGTGCGATTCTTGCTTGTTGTCTGTCTAGCCTCGTTTAAATAGAGGGCGGATGGTAAGAGCTGGGCTGGCGTCTAGACTCGTTTAAACTGAGAGCGGGCGGGAGGAGCTCGGTCGGTGTTGCGTTTAATTTCAGCCCACTCATGAACGGACATGTGGCCGGAGTAGGTTTCTCGGTTTGCATGCGGGTTTAGCGGAGGGGTTTGATGGAGGCGATGAGGTGTGTTCAGCTGGGCGTGCAGCAAGCGGCGCAGTACTATTCGATTTGACAGCGAGCAGTGCAGTTCTTGATATGGCAATGCAGACGAGGGAGGGAGTAGCGGTTCCCGAAATGTTGAACGGACAATGCATCCTCCTTCAATTAATGCATGAGGGAAGTAATGGGAGGAGGACCGGGAAAAGAGGTTGCACGATGTGAATGCAACGCAGTTTGCCCTCATATAAAGGTGCCCCTCCATTCCAATGCATCTACCACATCGTATGCACCTAAGCATTTGCCTAAGAACCTACACTAAGCGCAAAATTGCTCACTCCAGACCCATGGCGGTGATGCGCGCGAGCGGCCAGCGGCTGTGCTAGATGGTCCACGATGCCGTCCTGCAGCATGGAGCCGAGGATCATCTGCAGACGGTGTTGGAGACCGGCTGGTGGATGGCCACCATCGACGCCAACTATGACTCTCAATTGGACCAGATGATCGTTGCCACCACCAACAAGGTCACCATCCTCAAGAAGCTTGCGGACGACATCGTTGTACTCCTCCAGCCCGCGCCCGGGCTCCTCATTGCTTGCCACCCTAATCGGCCTCCATGGCCGGGACCTCTTTCAAGCACTAGTGGCCCTGCGACTGCCCGCCGACGCCACGAAGAATGTCCACCTAGAGGTCGCGCTCGCCGCGAGGAGCCTCGCCTTGCAAGAATTCATTGACGTACACATCCACGTGTACGAGAAAATCATGTACCTAGGTATCTACAAGGCCAGTGAGGACGCTACGACGTTAGCCTTCCTCAACCGGCTGGAAGCCTTGGATGCCTTTGCTGAGAAGCACCTTGACCTTGCCACAAAAGCCGCCGCTCCTTAGCCGCCGGTCGATGGCCCGGCGCACTAAGTTGAGGAGGAGGAGGTCATACGTTGATGAATGCATCTTTCTTCTTGCCTCCTATAACCACCACTGCGATCGCATCATCGTGACCTTAATTCTTATTGTGTTGTTGCATTCTTGTTCCAGTCAATGCCGACATGTGCGATCCCTTTGCTTAATTATATGCGTCACTGTAACTAGTACTCCATCCGTCAATTTATAAGTTGTGCTTACCTTTTCCATCAACTTCGTGTAATGCACGGGCATCTTGCTAGAAACACTAGAACATGTCGGACCGCATGTGACCAAACCGACGATGCGCCAACCTAGCTACTACATACCCTGCTTATCTGGTGGAAATAGCCCCGCCCTAGCGTTTCCAGTTGCTACTTCTATCTATCGATCATGCCAAGGAGCATAACCAAATGTTACAATTTATACATGTTTCTCTACTCCTACTTCTATAAAAGACTCAGTTGGTGATGGTGGTGTGTCTGCCATCTGTCATTTCTGACCATTAGATCTGCATCTAATGGTTGTGAGGTAAGTTGTAGCATTTTTGCAAAAATAGCCCACTTCTCTGCTCCAATTTGCAGAAAACCCCTTATTATCTTGAAAGCAACCACATCCCTCCCTCACATCATCAAAACAGCCTGAGAAATATATTTTGAGTGAAAAGTAATATATTAGGAGTATATCAAAACAAGAGTGATTTCTTTCAACTTTGTGAACAAGTACTACTATTCTAGTACTTTGGATCTGTCGCAATGCATGGTCACATTGCTAGTAAAAGGAAAAGGCATGCCGCGTTCGCGTCGCACCCCCCACGCCCGGGAATCGGGAGTACTCCACGGCCCGTCCGGCACGACACATAGCTTAGGGAAGGCGTGTTTCCTAGCATTTTCACTTTCATGTGGGACCGTCATTGAGCAAACCGACTATTGGCAAATCACACCCTGCCCGCCGCCGGGTTGGAAAACAGAAACGAGGGGAAGATCTAGTTGTAGCATGGAAGCCAGGAAATTTGGTGTGAGATGGGGCTCGTTGATAGAGTAGGAGCATTCCATACTACTACTCCTACTAGTACCAAGTTTGTACTATACCACTAGTACTACCACTATACAACTAGGTACGTGTGCGACACAACATCGTAGGAACAAAAAACGGGAAGATCTTGTTTTGGATGATTTATCTTTTTTCAGTCAACATAGTATGAATAATATGATGTGGGGGCACCCATGAAGCTTATGTGGCTTGGTTGCATGGCTATGAAAGGTTAGAGAAAAATAAATAGATAATGTGTTTAGAGGGCACTCCACTAAATAGATATACTTTGGATCCATTGCAACACACGGGCCGGCACATCTATATCTATACCCCCTATATAGTGTGTGAATAACTTTGAAAGTTGGTCATTGGATGAAGCCAATCCGACGATACAAAGATGGCAAATCCAAGCACTACTGGACGTTGGATATCATCTACATTCCACCAGATTCTGCCGCATGTAGAATCTAGAAGACTCCATGGTTGAACTTAGGGTCTGTTTGGTTCATGACTACCTTCGCCACAACTAAGCTTAGGCAAAGTGTGTCTGCCACAAAAAATGTGGCCAACAAAATGGCCACCACAAGTGTGGCAAGATTTGGCAAGACGTTGAGTCTATGACATGTGGACCATGTAGCTAGAAAAGTGTGGCAAGCCACAAGTGTAGCAATGAACCAAACACATGCCTAAGATATTGTGGCACGCCTAAGCTTAGGCGTGGCAACCTTAGGCTACAAACCAAACATGTATACCCCTATATAGTGTGTGAATAACTTTGAAAGTTGGTCGTTGGATGAAGCCAATCTGACGGTACAAAGATGGCAAATCCGAGCACTACTGGTCGTTGGATATCATCTACATTCCACCAGATTCTGCCACATGTAGAATCTAGAAGACTCCATGGTTGAACTTAGGGTCTGTTTGGTTCATGACTAACTTTGCCACAACTAAGCTTAGGCAAAGTTTGTCTGCCACAAAAAGTGTGGCTTAGAAAATGGCCAAGGGGATGTTTGGTTTGTGACTAACTTTGCCAAATGTTGCCACACCTAAAGTTAGGCAAGTTTGACTAACTTAGGTGAGTGTTTGGTTCAAGCCACACCTTAGGCAAGCCACACTTGGACCCCACATGGCATACACACAAAATATGTGGCAAGATTCCCTTAGGCTTTCCAACTTGTGGCTTTCATTTTGATGAACTAACCTTAGGCAAGCTTGGCAAAAATGTGTGGCGAAGTGTGGCAATGCTAGACCTAGAACCAAACAGCCTCCAAGTGTGGCAAGATTTGGCAAGAAGTTGAGTCTATGACATGTGGACCATGTATCTAGAAAAGTGTGGCAATGAACCAAACACATGCCTAAGATATTGTGGCATGCCTAAGCTTAGGCGTGGCAACCTTAGGCTGCAAACCAAACAGGCCCTTAAGCATAATGCACAAACCACTAGAATCTCATGCGTGCAATGCACGTGTACCTTACTAGTTCGTAGTAAGAAACAAATTCCGGGTTTGGCACGAGCTCGTACTGTGGGAGCACCACAAGGCCTGCCGCAGGAGTTACATTTCCCTCTTGGGGCCCACGGGACCGAGCTTCAGTGGCTTAGTGCATCGGCCTATGAGTCAATGACATGCGGACCTTAAATGCGGTTGGCCCACATGTCATTCTCATGGTGGTGGTGGGGTTTGCGACTCACTCGTTTGAGATGAACCAGCCGGTGGTGGCATGGCTGTGGCGAGGGTGCCACAGCTGGGCGTCAGGGCGTTACAAGGCGTAGATGGCCACACCAGCGGGTACTACCTGTAGTACAGAAGTACTCCAGCTGAGGATTGATGCCCGGGATGAAATGTGTCGTAGCCGCTGGATGAAAATTCGATGGTGCGGGAGTACGGATCGGAGCACAGCAGCGGAGAAAGCAAACCGCGTCCAATCGGGTGTGGTTGTGGAAGAAAGTTGATGGTCCCCGTAGTTCAGCTGGCCCGCATGTCATGTACACAAAGGCAGAGGAGCGGTGGGGCCGAGAGGGATGAGGCGCATGTCGGGGGGATGAGGATCCCGTGACATGAACAATCCTACCATTCTGTCACTGACATGTGGTCCCACCTGTTAGCGAAGGAAAGGCAGGGTAAGGCAGTGATAGCCATGTCAGAGGATCCATGTCCACGTCGGGGGACGTCGTGCCATGGGTTGGAGCAGCTTCGTGGGAATCGTGTGTGGGTGTGGCAGTGGTAGAAACAAGAAACGTGATGGTCGTCGTGGTTCAACTTCCATGGACAAGCTGTCATGTTTGCTGACACATGTATATCAAAACTAGAGTGTTTATATTTCAAGCACGTCAACAAGTATTATTCTACTACTTTGGATCCATTGCAACACACGGGCCAGCACATTGGTAGTAGTAGTCTCTATCTCTATGTCTAGAGGCCTTCCCTAATTCATCCTTTTCTCTCACAAGATAAACTACTCATACAAATGCATCTTGATGTTTTGTGGAATGCACGAGGATGTTTCCTTGGCGGTCTCTCCAGCGCGGCATGGTCGTAGTTGCAAGTTGACACCCCTTGAGATGCCGACGTTGAGGGGCACTCGGATTTCCTCCTATGAGCAGGTAAGATGAGTTTGATCACGTAGTAAATGCATTATAAATACTACTTCCATGTCCATTTCCTAATTCTCCCCTTGCCCACTGTTTCACAGGTTAGGCTTAGTGCGAGTGGGGATTGGCTTGCATATGTACGGGAGGATACCGACATCAATTTGCATAACATTTACAACGGTGACACCATTCCCGTAGAACTTTTGTAGAACATTGGGATCAGCCATGCAACGGGACACCGCATGAATTGGTACGATGGAACCACTATGAGGTTGAAGAAGATAGCACGAACCTTGCACATGGCAGTCAAAGGTGGACCATGCTATCTGCGGCCGATTTGTTGCCCTACGATTACAAAGACGCTGTGCTCCTTTCTAACCGCATCTTCGTGGTGACAAACCAGGGGACTTGTTTCGTATGGGACACATCCTACGATATACTCCCTCCCTCCCAATTTATTTGTTTTGAATCTTTTCGTTTTATAAGTTTCAAATTCAAATTTAGAGCTCCCCATCACATGTTGAGATTACAATGTACATTAAATCATTGCATGCATGTATAGTAAAGAAACAAATCTTGAGTTTGGCATGAGTTCGTGCAGCGGTAGCACCACAAGGCCTGGCGCATGAGTTACATTTCCCTCTCAGGGCCCTCGGGACTGAGCTTTAGCGCCTTACTACACCTGCCTTTGAGTCAATAACATGTGAATCCGATAGGTGGCTAGTCCACATGTAATGCTCCCGAAGGCAGAGGGGCAGTGGGGCCGAGAGGGGTGAGCCGCAGGTCAGGGGACGTGTGGTGTCAAGGGTTCAAGCGGCATCATGGGAATCACATGTGGCTATGGTAGAAACTTGATGCTCGCCGCATTTAAGGTGGCCCACATGTCATGCACACAAAGGCAGAGGGGCGGTGCGGCCGAGAGGGGTGAGGCACACGTCGGGGGACGTGGTGCCGTGGGTTGGAGCGGCGTGTGGGAATTGCGAGTAGAAGTGGATAAAACGTGATGGTTGTCGTTGTTCAACTTCCATGGACAAGCTGTCATGTCTACGGACACATGCATTGCATACCAATCACTAGAAGGAGTAGTAGAAAAAGCTAGGCGAATAAATAGTTCCTTATAGTCAAGCGGACCCATGCTTCTACTTGTTCCAAAGACATACACACCATCGAAATAGTCCATCTATATCAATATACACCGAGAGGGAATAATTTTTTTACAAGAGAGGAAATAGTTCATCCATCCATAATGCCCTACTGCTGGTGCAGCCTTTTCTTCTTCTTCTTCTTCTTCTTCTTCTTCTTATTATTATTATTATTATTATTATTATTATTATTATTATTATTATTATTATTATTATTATTATTATTATTATTATTATTCGTCTTCTTCTTCTTCATCTTCTTCTTGTTCTCATTTTCTGTGGGAGACGGCTTCGCAACAAGCTCTTTGGACCTTGCAGCTATCTCGAAACTCACACAGGCATCGAGGGCAGCATATTTTATCCGCTCATATGTCAAGGGATAATTCTCCCATCCAGACAATCTTAATGTCAGCGTCTCATCACCCTTCTGAAGATTTGTACCGAGCACAAAATTTGCTACATCGAATAGGGATGGTGTGTGTTTATGACAATCTTCGACATGAATTTTGATTCTGGTTTGTAGGTCAACGATGCTTTTCAAATCAAGGTTGTACGGCTCCAACTTCTATTTGTCCCCTTCGATGGCTGCCCCACAGAAGTATATGTCCTCCCGAGACAAGAAATCATGAAGCTCACATGGTATGGAGGGCGCGTGTATGAAGTGGTACACCAAAACATCGTCTTCGAGGCACAGCTGAAGGATGACGGTGCATTGGATCTTCCCAGTGGCACGCTCCATGTATTCTGCATCGAGACCGATGACCCTCATCTCTACCTTTTCGAGGGAGTTGGATACATTGTTGATCCACTTCCGAACAACCCTTGGGTGGACGGTGACGGTGGCAACTATGCTCAACGAGCCTTCAACGAGGACATGTTGGATGCTAAAAACCTGCATCTCGATCTCTTTCGCCATTTGGAACGCTGGAACGGAGGGCTATGGTTTGGAGAATTAGGATTAGATGGCTAGTCTAACTAAAGTAGATGATTATTTAAAGGGGCTTCGGAGTTACTCCAGGAGTATGTGAAGAGGTTAAAACAATGTGAACACAGTCAGGTTTGGATGCAAATGAAGACGAAGGGGAGGTGAAGAAGCCGAGGAAAATCGGTTACCGATGGAGAAGTAAATGGGAGAAGTGGCCTGCAGACAGTTGATTAGATGGCTAGGTAGACTAAACGAAAAGGCTATGCAGGTAGACTGAGGAGTCGTACTTGTTCGTGTACGTGCCCATCCTTCCTGATAGGTGGGACCTATGCAAACAGATAAAAAAAATGTGTCGTAGCTGGATCAGATGGATATTACCGCATACGAGAGAGACACAACATTCTCTGGTTAAGGGATACATGGTTATCCTCAAAAAAGAAAAGGCCCATCTTCGCGCTTCCGCATGCATGAGAATTTGGTTCTGCTCGCAATATGGATGATACCTGGAGGATGAAGTGAACAAGCATGCTAGGACGGGAGACCTATTTCCGCTATAGAGTACTGGAGTACTCATGTTCCTACTAGGTAGTAGTAGTACAACTATGGTACACTTGATGGTCAAAATACTATTCATTCGGTCCTCACAGTGAAATGACAACACCCTGCGCCTGACACTAGTCCAGGCGGCGTGTTCGGGTTACCAAAGTCAGCCTCACCCTATGCACTGTGCAGTCTGTCACCGCCGCTGTACAGCACATTAGCATGCCTCGCCTCGTCTCCCTCTCCCCTCCCATAGCACCACTCCATCTCCATCTCCATCTCTGTCTCCATCTCACTGTGCCCCCGTGTATCGTCGCCTTGCTCGCCTCCCCAGTACCACTATTCCCTCGCTAGCTGCTCCGGCACCAA
This sequence comes from Triticum dicoccoides, assembly GCF_002162155.2. Taxonomy (NCBI): domain Eukaryota; kingdom Viridiplantae; phylum Streptophyta; class Magnoliopsida; order Poales; family Poaceae; genus Triticum; species Triticum dicoccoides. The sequence continues at coordinate 584,989,587 of NC_041393.1, forward strand.
CAGCCTTCTCCCTCATAAATCAAGCCCCCAAAAAACCCGACCTTCCAAACTCCACCATGGCCGAACGTGAACCGTGCATCATCCATATAAGCTGCAATTGGAGAAATCTCCCCAATGACATCTGATAACCCACAAGTGTAGGGGATCGCAACAGCTTTCAAGGGTGAAGTACAACCCAAATTTATTGATTCGACACAAGGGGAGCCAAAGAATATTCTTCAGTATTAGCAGTTGAGTTGTCAATTCAACCACACCTGGATAACTTAGTATCTGCAGCAAAGTGTTTAGTAGCAAAAGTGGTATGATAATAATAGGTAACGGTAGCAACAGTAAAGATAAATGTTTTTGGGTTTTTTGTAGTAGTTGTAACAGTAGCAACGGAAAAGTAAATAACGAAGAACAATATATGAAAAGCTCGTAGGCAATGGATCAGTGATGGATAATTATGCCGGATGCGATTCCTCGTGCAATAGTTATAACATAGGGTGATATAGAACTAGCTCCAATTCATCAATGTAATGTAGGCATGTATTCCGTAAATAGTCATATGTGCTTATGGAAAAGAACTTGCATGACATATTTTGTCCTACCCTCACGTTGCAGCGGGGTCCTAGCAGAAACTAAGGGATATTAAGGCCTCCTTTTAATAGAGAATCGGACCAAAGCATTAACACATAGTGAATACATGAACTCCTCAAACTACGGTCATCACAGAGAAGTATCCCGATTATTGTCACTTCGGGGTTGTCGGATCATAACACATAATAGGTGACTATAGACTTGCAAGATAGGATCAAGAACACACATATATTCATGAAAACATAATAGGTTCAGATCTGAAATCATGGCACTCGGGCCCTAGTGACAAGCATTAAGCATAGCAAAGTCATAGCAAAATTAATCTCAGAACATAGTGGATACTAGGGATCAAACCCTAACAAAACTAACTTGATTACATGGTAAATCTCATCCAACCCATCACCGTCCAGCAAGCCTACGATGGAATTACTCACGCACGGTGGTGAGCATCATGAAATTGGTGATGGAGGATGGTTGATGATGATGACGGCGATGAATCCCCCTCTCCGGAGCCCCGAACAGACTCCAGATCAGCCCTCCCGAGAGAGATTAGGGCTTGGTGGCGGCTCCTTGTCGTAAAACGCGATGAAACTTTCTCCCTGATTTTGTTCTCCCCGGGACGGAATATATGGAGTTGGAGTTGAGGTCAGAGGAGGTCCAGGGGGCCCACAAGATAGGAAGCCGCGCCCTAGGGGGCGTGCTCCCCTGTCTCGTGGACAGGCTGTGGGCCCCCTAGCATTAATTCTTTCACCAAAAATTCTTATTAATTCCAAAAAGTGCCTCAGTGGATTTCCAGGACATTCTGAGAACTTTTCTTATCTACACATAAAACAACATCATGGTAGTTCTGCTGAAAACAGCGTTAGTCCGGGTTAGTTTCATTCAAATCATGCAAGTTAGAGTCCAAAACAAGGGCAAAAGTATTTGGAAAAGTAGATATGTTGGAGACGTATCAACTCCCCCAACCTTAAACCTTTGCTTGTCCTCAAGAAATTCAGTTGATAAACTGAAAGTGATACAGAAAAACTTTTACAAACTCTGTTTGCTCTTGTTGTTGTAACATGAAAAGCCAGCATTCAAGTTTCAGCAAATATTATGAACTAACCATACTCACAATAACACATAGGTCTCACAATTACTCGCATAAATAGCATAATCAGCTAGCGAGCCACAATAATAAAACTCGGATGACAACACTTTCTCAAAATAATCACAACATGATATAACAAAATGGTATCTCGCTAGCCCTTTCTGAGACCGCAAAACATAAATGCAGAGCACCTTTAAAGATCAATGACTGACTAAAGATTGTAATTCATGGTAAAAGAGATCCAGTCAAGTCATACCCAATATAAACCAGTAATAATGAATGCAAATGACAGTGTTCTCTCCAGCGGGTGCTTTTAATAAGAAGGATGATGACTCAACATAAAACTAAATAGATAGGCCCTTTGCAGAGGGAAGTAGGGATTTGTAGAGGTGCCAGAGCTCGATTTTAAAATAGAGATTGAATAGCATTTTGAGCGGCATACTTTTGCTGTCAACACAACACCTATGAGATGGCTGTATCTTCCATACTAAATGCATTATAGGCAGTTCCCAAATAGAATGATAAAGGTTTATACTCCCCCAACCACCAACAAGCATCAATCCAAGGCTTGCTCGAAACAACGAGTGCCTCCAACATACAACAACCCTGGGGGAGTTTTGTTTAATTATTTTGATTTACTTTGATCTTTTTGGATCATTGGACTGGGCATCCCCGTTACCGGCCCTTTCTCGTGAATGGGGAGCGGAGGCCACTCCTCTTGAGAATAACCCACCTAGCATGGAAGATATAGGCAGCCCTAGTTGTAACATGAGCTGCTCGAGCATACAAAACAGAATTTCAGTTGAAGGTTTGGAGTTTGGCACATACAAATTTACTTGGAACGGCAAGTAGATACCGCATATAGGTAGGTATAGTGGACTCATATGGAACAACTTTGGGGTTTAAGGAGTTTGGATGCACAAGCAGTATTCCCGCTTAGTACAGGTGAAGGCTAGCAAAAGACTGGGAAGCGACCAACTGAGAGAGCGACAACAGTCGTAAGCATGCATTAAAATTAATTCATACCGAGTACAAGCATGAGTAGGATATAATCCACCATGAACGTAAATATCGTGAAGGCTATGTTGATTTGATTCAAATACATGCGTGAACATGTGCCAAGTCGAGTCACTTAATTCATTCAAAGGAGGATACCATCCCATCATACCACATCATAATCATTCTAATAGCATGTTGGCACGCAAGGTAAACCATTATAACTCATAGCTAATCAAGCATGGCAAAAGTAACTATAATCTCTAAATGTCATTGCAAATATGTTTACTTCATAATAGCTGATTCAGGAACGATGAACTCATCATATTTACAAAAACAAGAGAGGTTGAGTTCATACCAGCTTTTCTCATCCCAATAAGTCCATCATATATCATCATTATTGCCTTTCACTTGCACGACCGAACGATGTGTATAATAATAAGAGTGTGCGTGCATTGGACTAAGCTGGAATCTACAAGCATTCAACTCAAGAGAGAAGACAAGTAATATGGGCTCTAAATTAAATAAACAATCATGCATATAAGAGCCACTAAGAATTTTCAATATGGTCTTCTCGACCCCCAAAGGAAAGAAAAGAAAATAAAACTATTTACACGGGAAAGCTCCCAACAAGTAAGAAAAAGAACTAGAAATCTTTTTGGGTTTTCATTTTAATTCCTACTACAGGCAAGGAAATAAACTAACTAATTTTTTTTGTTTTTCTCAAGGTGCCGCCACTACTCTCCCCGGTGTACTGGGAGGTTTAATCAGGATACCACTGGCAGGTCATCTCTGGATCCCACTGGACAGATGATGCATGATAAGGGTCCAGCTCAGGTTCCGGTTCAGGTTCAGGTTCTGGAGTAAAAGCTTGAGCTCGATGATTGTTCACCGCTTCCGGTGTGACGACAAATCTTTCTGCAAGCAAATCAAACAACAGAGGTGCGGGCAAAATAATAATCTCAAAGTGTTTCTTATTGAATCTAAGTTTATACAAGAGCATCCTATCTTCGTTGTCAACAATAAACTTGTGTGCTACCATGCTTTTGTAATCTAAAATGTGAGGAGGCAATATTGTCTCCTTTTCCTCATGGTGCCTAATGGGTATCTGAAAATGTCAACCAAGACGTGCAGCATAGATACCTCCAAATATGGGGCCTTGTGTACGATTCAGGGCTAGCCGTTTAGCAACCAAGGCACCCATATTAGAACTATTGTCTCCAAGTAAAGCATGTTGAAGAATGATAATATCAGGAACACTCAAGTTTCCACTATTCCTGCGGCCAATCAAGCATCTACTAGCAAATATGGCAAAGTAGCATAAAACAGGAAATTGTATGCTAGAGACTTTTGCTTCGGAACCCTTCTTTGGCTCCTCTACAGCGATAGTATTAACAAAGCCAGCCACATCTTCGCGATGGGGTTCCTCTAATTCTCCCTCATAGGGTATCCTACATACCGCGCAAAAATGACGTAAAGACATTTCTTTGAACTCATCATATAAGTGAAATGATACTGCAGGCGGTGACTTCTTAGGATAAAAATAAAAGGTTTGCACGAAAGTACTGGTGAGTAAGAGATACTGATCGATTCGGTCGTTGATGAAACCGGTGAGGCTTGCAGTCTCGATTAAAGCATAAAAGTCTTCATGAATTCCAGCCTCTTTCAAGAAATCATCACATGGCCATTCACACGGTCGTACTTCCGCTAAGCGAGGAAGATTATACTTGGCCTTTTCCTTCTCTTTAGCTTGTTTTTCCTAAGAGCCTTGGCTAGAAGAGCCCCTCAAAAGTCTCCTTAACATTCTCTAAAATTTTCTGAAATTTTTAGTAACTTCAAAATAAAAGTGCATAAAACTAAACAAGATTGATAGCAACTACTCCTACAAGTGCCTAGAGCCCATATCATGCATTGGAATTGCTTGGGACCTCAAAATTTTAACATGCAAGCTCAAGAACATGGTCACTTAAGCAGCAAAAGTTTTCAATGAATAAAGCACTAGAACAAAAACTAATTAGACCAATGGAGGAGTCACATACCAAACAACAATCTCCCAAAGCAGTTTTGTGAATGGAGCTTTGAGCTAAGAGATCAAAAATCACAGCAAAATGAGCTAGAACTCGCGCTTGAGCTGGATGGGGATTTTTCTGGTTAGAAGATGAAGTGTGTGGGAGCTGGCATAAGTGGAGGGGAGCCACCAGGGGGCCACGAGACAGGGGGGCACGCCCTACGGGGGGGCGCCCTCCTCTCTCGTGGCCTGGTGCTTGCCCCTCCTGCAGTGTTTTCAGTGTCTAAAATCCTCAAATATTCCAGAAAAAATCATACTAAATTTGCAGGGCATTTGGAGCAATTTTATTTTTGGACTATTTTTTTAATGCACGGATAATTCAGGAAATAGACGGATAATACTATTTTTGCTTTATTTAATCTAAATAACAGAAACTAAAAAGAGGGTACATAAGGTTGTGCCTTCTAGTTTCATCCATCTCGTGATCATCAAAATGAACCCGCTAACAAGGTTGACCAAGTCTTGTTAACAAACTCATTCCGAATAACACGGAACCGGAGAAATTTCGAATAACACTAAGTTACCTCAACGGGGATATGGAAATCCCCAACAATAAGAATATCATACTTTTTCTTGACAGTAGGGAGAGGAAATTCAAAACCTCCAAAAATGATAGTTGGAACTTTTTCAATAGAATTGTTGCTGTGAACTTGAGATTGTTTCCTCGGAAAGTGTACCGTATGCTCATTACCATTAACATGAAAAGTGACATTGCCTTTGTTGCAATCAATAACAGCCCCTGCAGTATTAAGAAAAGGTCTACCAAGGATAATAGACATACTATCGTCCTCGGCCATATCAAGAATAACAAAGTCCGTTAAGATAGTGACATTTGCAACCACAACAGGCACATCCTCACAAATGCAGACAGGTATAGCAGTTGATTTATCAGCCATTTGCAAAGATATTTCAGTAGGTATCAACTTATTCAATTCAAGTCTATGATATAAAGAGAGAGGCATAACACTAACACCGGCTCCAAGATCACATAAAGCAGTTTTGACATAATTTCTTTTAATGGAGCATGGTATAGTTGGAAAACCTGGATCTCCAAGTTTCTTTGGCATTCCACCCTTAAAAGTGTAATTAGCAAGCATGGTGGAAATTTCAACTTCCGGTATCTTTCTTTTATTTGTAATGATATCCTTCATATACTTAGTATAAGGATTTACTTTAAGCATATCAGTTAAGAGCATACATAAGAAAATAGGTCTAATCATTTCAGCAAAGCGCTCAAAATCCTCATCATCCTTTGACTTGGATGGTTTAGGAGGAATGGGCATGGGTTTCTGAACCCATGGTTCTCTTTATTTCCCGTGCTTCCTAGCAACGAAGTCTCTCTTATCATAACGTTGATTCTTTGATTGTGGGTTATCAAGATCAACAGTAGGTTCAATCTCTATATCATTGTTTTTGCTAAGTTGAGCATCAACATGAACATCATTATTAGCATTATCATCAGGTTCATGTTCATCTCCGGATTGTGTTTCAGCATCAGACATAGAAGTATTATTAGGATTCTCAGGTGTTTCTACATTAGGTTCACTAGAAGTTTGCAAAGTCCTATCATTCTTCTTTTTCTTCTTCTTAGAAGAACTAGGAACATCTAGATTATTATTCTGAGAATCTTGCTCAATTCTTTTAGGGTGGCCTTCAGGATACAAAGGTTCCTGAGTCATTCTACCAGTTCTAGTAGCCACTCTAACGGCAAAGTCATTTTTATTATTCAATTCATCAAGCAAATCATTTTGAGCTTTGAGTACTTTCTCAGCTTGAGTAGCAACCATAGAAGCATATTTGCTAATGCGGTGAAGTTCATCTTTAACTCTAGCCAGATTATCACCTACGCGTCCTATCTCGAAAGCGTTATTCTTTAACTCTCTACCAACATAAGCATTAAACCTTTCTTGTCTAGCCATAAAGTCATCAAATTCATCTAAGCATGGGCTATGAAATTTAGTAGAGGGTATTTCAACTTTATCATATCTATAGAGAGAATTTACCTTTACTACCTGTGTCGGGTTATCAAGACAATGTGGTTCTTCAGGCGGTAAATTAAGACCATGTATTTCTTCAATAGGTGGTAAATTCTTAACATCTTCAGCTTTAATACCTTTTTCTTTCATTGATTTCTTTGCCTCTTGCATATCTTCAGGACTGAGAAATAAAACATCTCTCTTCTTCGGAGTGGGTTTAGGAATAGGCTCAGGAGTTGGTTCAATTGGTTCAGGAATTACTTCAGGAACTGGCTCAGAAAGAGTCCAAATATTTTCATTAGTCAACATATTATTCAACAATATTTCAGCTTCGTCGACTGTTCTTTCCCTAAAAACACAACCAGCACAACTATCCAAGTAGTCCTTGGAAGCATCGGTTAGTCCATTATAAAAGATATCAAGTATTTCATTTTTCTTAAGAGGATGATCAGGCAAAGCATTAAGTAACCGGAGAAGCCTCCCCCAAGCTTGTGGGAGACTCTCTTCTTTGATTTGCACAAAATTATATATTTCCCGCAAGGCAGCTTGTTTCTTATGAGCAGGGAAATATTTAGCAGAGAAGTAATAAATCATATCCTGGGGACTACACACACAACCAGGAGCAAGAGAATTATACCAAGTCTTAGCATCACCCTTCAATGTGAACGGGAATATCTTAAGGATATATAAATAGCAAGACTTCTCATCATGAGTAAACAGGGTGGCTATATCATTCAACTTGGTAAGATGTGCCACAACAGTTTCAGATTCAAGGTCATAAAAAGGATCGGATTCAACTAAAGTAATAATATCAGGATCAACAGAGAATTCATAATCCTTATCAGTAACACAGATAGGTGAAGTAGCAAAAGCAGGATTGGGTTTCATTCTAGCATTAAGAGACTGCTACTTCCATTTAGCTAATAATTTCTTAAGATCATTTCTATCATTGCAAGCAAGAATTTCCATAGCAGCAGCTTCATTCATAACATAACCCTTAGGAACAACAGGTAATACATAATCATTGGGGGAACGTTCATCATCACTATCATCAATAATAGGTTCTTCAATATTTTCATTCCCCCTAACTCTAGCAAGTTGTTCATCTAGAAATTCACCTAATGGCAAAGTAGTATCATGAACAGAAGTAGTTTCATCATGCATAGCAGAAGTGGCATCATCAATAACATGCGACATATCAGAATTCATAGCAGTAGCAGGTTTACGTGTCGCAAGCCTACTAATAACGGAAGGAGAATCTAGTGCAGAGCTAGATGGCAGTTCCTTACCTCCCCTCGTAGTTAAGGGCAAAATCTTGGTCTTAGCATCTTTCAAGTTCTTCATAGTGATCAACAGATATAAATCCCAAGTGACTCAGAGAATAGAGCTATGCTCCCCAGCAACGGCGCCAGAAATTAGTCTTGATAACCCACAAGTGTAGGGGATCGCAACAGCTTTCGAGGGTGAAGTACAACCCAAATTCATTGATTCGACACAAGGGGAGCCAAAGAATATTCTTGAGTATTAGCAGTTGAGTTTTCAATTCAACCACACCTAGATAACTTAGTATCTGCAGCAAAGTGTTTAGTAGCAAAAGTGGTATGATAATAAAGGTAACGGTAGCAACAGTAAAGATAAATGTTTTGGGGTTTTTTGTAGTAGTTGTAACAGTAGCAACGGAAAAGTAAATAAGCGAAGAACAATATATGAAAAGCTCGTAGGCAATGGATCAGTGATGGATAATTATGCTGGATGCGATTCCTCATGCAATAGTTCTAACATAAGGTGATATAGAACTAGCTCCAATTCATCAATGTAGTGTAGGCATGTATTCCGTAAATAGTCATACGTGCTTATGGAAAAGAACTTGCATGACATATTTTGTCCTACCCTCCCGTTGCAGCGGGGTCCTAGCGGAAACTAAGGGATATTAAGGCCTCCTTTTAATAGAGAACCGGACCAAAGCATTAACACATAGTGAATACATGAACTCCTCAAACTACGGTCATCACCGAGAAGTATCCCGATTACTGTCACTTCGGGGTTGTCGGATCATAACACATAATAGGTGACTATAGACTTGCAAGATAGGATCAAGAACACACATATATTCATGAAAACATAATAGGTTTAGATTTGAAATCATGGAACTTGGGCCCTAGTGACAAGCATTAAGCATAGCAAAGTCATAGCAACATCAATCTTAAAACATAGTGGATACAAGGGATCAAACCCTAACAAAACTAACTTGATTACATGGTAAATCGCATCCAACCCATCACCATCTAGCAATCCTACGATGGAATTACTCACACACAGCAGTGAGCATCATGAAATTGGTGATGGAGGATGGTTGATGATGACGACAGCGACGAATCCCCCTCTTCGGAGCCCCGAACGGACTCCAGATCAGCCCTCCCAAGAGAGATTAGGGCTTGGCGGCGGCTCCGTGTTGTAAAACACAATGAAACTTTACCTGGAGACAACTCATCTCGCAGTGGATCATCGTCAAAGCCGATACACACTTCTGTGATGCTATTGAACACAATGGCATCATCTACGCGATCGACAAAGCAGATGGCACCACGTATTGCTGGGACGGCACGTGTAAGTTGTTTCTGTCTCATGTTAATGATGATGCCATGACACCGTTTGAACTTTTTGTGATGATTGGCATATCCGTGTTTGAGCAGAATTTGAGTAGAACTATGGCAATGTATTAGAGACGCCATAAATCAGCTATATTTGGAATGAGTTAATTCATGCAATTGTGACCATGTCATTACAGCCAATTGGTACGCCTGAATAATCAAATGGTTAGGAATATATGGATATTCTCCTTATTTTACAGTAATATATATACTACTACTAAATATGAGTGTGTATCAATGGCCATGTTAGTTTCCTCATTTTCATGATGTAGAAACATGCACCACACTGTTGGTTTCATCTAACCATACATTAGGGAAACAAATGTGCATATGGAGAACTCTGTATTTGGAAGTAGTGAAATCTTGTAATGCTTACCATGTGTACATACCTATATTCGCCCTTTAGCAATCAATGGCTAGAATAATATCCTCACAAAAAATTTGCCCACAGAACACGAGTATATAACAATGCATGGTCTATTAGTTACCTTGAAGAATTTTGAGAGGATCGAACATGATTACGTAACATTCATGACATGGTAGTTTCCTGTAAAGAATCGATTGCGAGATAACATGAGTATAACCCTGCATGGCACTTCTATATTTTCGAACCCAATATACATTTCCCTGTATTTTCTGCCCTGTTCCAACAGGGACATATCAATGTTGTTTCTTGCATTATCCTACTCACACTCTGAACAATGCTGATCTTACATTAACAATGCATGTCCTTTTTGATATGATGCAGTGTCCCTACAGTTACTACCCTTTGTAATCACACCACCTTTGCCAAACACAGGGAAGCACAATTGGTTCCTCACTCGATCAGACAACGGCAAAATACTGATGATCATTCGGACACATGAGCCGGAAAAGTTATATTGCAAAAACCCCACTATATACAAGCACCGTGAAATATGTGAGTATCCGGACAGTGGTTGTTACGTCTATGAGCAGGATACCAGCTTGTTGGGGCCTTCAGGAGTTTCTAGTTGGAGGCGGGTAAACAGCCTAGGTTCACACTCTTTGTCTCTCGGACTCAATTATTCGATTAACCAGGAGATCACCATTCGCAAGGACCTTGATGGCAGAGAGGCTCTGTTTGCGATGGAAAATTGTGTCTACACGGCGAGCCCTAGGAGTCTGGGAGCAAACTCCCCTGACTGTCAACGATACAGCCTGCAGCCAAAAGAAGGTGAGAATGACAAAGGCATCCGGATTAACTTTGATCCTTGGATGTCTTAATTACTACAGGCAGTGATGTGATTCAAGCCATCAGGTTGATAGGTAATTGGGTTGTTGTGTCAAAAGGGTGGAGTACTGGTGTCTCCGGATCACTGGTCACTGAAGCGGGGCTGTAAATTATGATGGTGTTGGATCATCCCTCTTCGAATGACTTTGTTGTCTTTGCTGCTTGTTCTGGATGGGTAGTTCTTTCTTTTGTTATGCATATTCCTTGTCATTTGGTCATCCTCGTCTATGTCACTCTTACTATGCAATAGTTGCCTCTATTTAGAATGTCATTCTCGTCTGCATCACGAGAGTCTGAGCACTGCAGATGGGTGCGTTTTGGTGGTGTACCAAGACTTCTTATGAACTATCATGTCTTGTTATTTATGTCAGTGGTAGTCACTAGTCAGTGTTTGAATGTTGTATATATCGTTGTTTCAAACTGTTTATTGTCTCGAACTCCTGGTGGGCTAAATGAGGGCATCACCATTCTCTAGTGTTCAGAGTATATCTCCTTTTCTCAAGTTATATAATTTGAGCTCAGTGTCTTTTCAATGATGTACACTTGTTTGGGCCAGTGAGGTGTTGTTGAATATGGGCCGAGTAGTAACACAATGCCAAACAGGTCAATTATGACTCTCAGGCCGGTCTCTCAAAAGATCCTCAAAAAAAAGGTCGGGCTCTCCAAAAAAGAAATAATAAGGACTCTTAGGCCGACATGTGGGCGCCAGCGGTGTTTTCATGCACTTGCGCGTCGAGAGCATATTGGCGCGTGTTCGAAATCCATGCTACCTTTTCATCCCCAATCTCCCGCCCCTCCCCACCTCTGGAATCTCGATTCCTACTCCAGTTCCCCCAAATCCCCCTCATGTACTCCATGTACTCAAGCGCACTATCATGTTGCCGGTCAACGCGGATCTCCAAACCGGATATCCTGAGGTTCGTCCTGCCTTCGGTCGCTGCATGCTGTCACTCAACAGTGGCATGGCGGCGCTTGACGACCAGTTTGCCGGCAAAGTGCTGCTGGTAACCATCAACAGGGACCGGCCTCAAGTCTCGTCAGACGACCTTGTCAAATCTCTTGGCATTACGCACGGCATCCAAATAAGTGACTTGCTCATCGAAGTATGTCCGCCACCGGCTAATTTGTTCATCAGGTTCCAGTCAATTTTCGACTGCAGTCGTGTGTTTAAATCTTCCCGGCGTTTGTTCTGTGATGGCGCATTGGTGAGCTTTGATCGGTGGCACCCAGGATGGGGCTCGGTGCCCTCTAAGGTTGAGTTTTTAACAAAGCTTACCTTCCATGGCATGCCTCGACATGCTTGGAACAACGAGTCCATGAATGAGGTTATCAACGACCTTAGAGGTGAGCTCATAAGTATGTTTGTTCCTCCAGACAGCTGGGCTCTGACGGTTATGGCATGGATGAAGAAGCCGTCCACCATACCAAAGGTGATTGGTGTTGAGATACCGGTGCAGGAACCGGGGTTGTATTATTCGTCGCCACCAAGGCCGCCGCGGACCACGTTAGGGATGTACATGTATCGAGTGTTCGGTATGTCGAAGAAGTGGTCAATCCATCAATCGAAGTCCTGCCACCGCCGCTGGTGCCATGGTCCGTCGACGATGTCCATTACAGGAGTCAACATCATACTTTCCCCGTGTTACTTGGAACTATGGATGGCACAAGGCCTACTCCATCGCGTGGCAGGGGCCACTGCTTCTTTGGGAGAAGAGGCAGGGCTGGCTGCCTGGATGTGCTCTAATTTGAGGTAACAACTGAATCTTGTCAGATACTAGTTAAATCCGAGCTATGGGTGTGAAGCACTGATGTGCCAGTACATTTGATTGTGACATGTTCTAATTTTGTACCTGAACTTTTTTTAGAAAGGGTTGTACGTCAACTTAATGTGCTAGCAGAACTTATTGTATTGTCTATTTGTTTTCTTTGCACAGCATTCAAGATATTTCCCCGTCATTGATAAAAACGATGAACCATTATGTACGAGTTAGTTGGTTTCGACGTAGCCCTACCCGTAGCAATCCACTGCTTCCATCCTTGTATGCAAGTTCAGTGTGCTATGATGTTCTACATGATTGTGTCAACTATATAAGTTTTTACTGAGCATCAGCAATGCATATGGATGAAAGATGTATTTATGAGCATCGACTGATGGGTCTCTCTCTCTCTCTCTCACACACACACACACACATGCACACACGCACAAGTGGGACCTGTTGAATTATTTCTTTGCTCGTGACAGCTTTTAATTATGTTCCATTGTAATCTAACTTTTTCCCTAAGTTATTAATTGAGCTCAGTGACTTCAAAAAGTTGTACAGAAGCCTTGTTTGGGCCTTTCCGACGTCGCTGAATGTGGGATGAGTAGCCATGTTAGGTTGCACTATACTACACGGGCCTTTTTTTGAAACATCAGCAATGCAACTGGGCCGACAGTAGTACACAATATCCGGGTCAACTTGTTATTCTCCGCCCCGCTCGGCTGCAAACTTTCCTAGGAGGTATGCATTAGGCTTAACAAGAAAATGGACTTTAAGAAATAATAAATGGGATGTGATTGTAATAACTTGGCAGTAACTATAAAAATGCACCCAACGCGTAATTAGTTTAAAATATATTATTTTTGGTATTTGAAAATTTTAATTTCATTAGTTGTTGTGCGCGCAATATTTCGTAGGATTTTAACACAATACAACTTTATATTGATATTATATTTAAGCTGACTAGAAATTTCGGATAAAAATATTTTGGATCCCATCAAAATGTGGGAATTTTTTTTGAATTCTGTTTTCAGCGGTTGGTTGAAATTATTAATTGTTGCCCTAGCTAGAAAATGGGTTGTACTTTTAACAAACTGTAAATGGGCTGTAGTAAATTCCATTAGAATTAAAAAATGGGATGTACATTCTTACAAATCGCAAATGGGCTTCTCTGCCACACACTTGTGGGCCTTCTAAGTTGACGCGTCCCCTAAAAAACTAAATTGACGCGTATGCAAGGCTTTGTCAACAACACACGGTTCTAACAGGTGTGGCCGTTGGATGTCCATCCAACGGATGTCGTGCTTCTTCTTCAATCTCGGATATTCTTGCTTCAGCTGCCCAAAAAATGATTCCTCCCCCTGACATCTGGGGCGCACCGTTTCAGAGGCTGGCATGTAGGCCTACTAAGTTGACGCGTACCAAGGGCTTTGTCAACTGTAACACACCGGATGTATCTTTCCATATTTGTAACTCCAACTCTTGCCATTTTCGGCTATGTGCTATGGTATTCCCTCCCTGGTTGGGTTTTGTCTTTTGTCTTGCATTTTATTCATGTCATGCATCGCATATCATGTCATCATGTGCATCTCATTTGCATACGTGTTCGTCTCATGCATCCGAGCGTTTTCCCCGTTGCCCGTTTTGCAATCCGACACTCCCACATGCACCGGCGCACCCCTCTTGACTCTTTTCGTGTGCGGGTGTTAAACGTTCTCGGAATGGACCGAGGCTTGCCAAGTGGCCTTGGTACACCACCGGTAGACCACCTGTCAAGTTTCATGTCATTTGGAGGTCGTTTGATACTCCAACGGTTAACCGGGTAACCGCAAAGGCCTCTTTTGGGTTGTAGCCCAACACCCCTTCAAAACAGCCCAATAACCCATCTAAGTCACTTCCATGCTTTCCGTCGTCGGATCACGATCGTGTGGGCGAAAACTACACTCCATTTGGAGCCTCCTAGCTCCCTCTACCTATAATAACACACCCCCTTCGAAATTTCGGGCAAACCCTAGACAACTCCTCACCCCGCCCGCGCCTCCTCCCGCGTGCGCTGCTAACCGCCGCCATCCCGATCCTCGCCGTCGCCGCCCTTAGAGAGCCCGGCTGACGCCTAGCCGCCGCCCGCGCCTCCTCCTCGCCTCCCGCGGGCGCTCCTCCGCCCAGCGCGCCTCGCCCTCACCGGATCCGGCAAGGAGCCGGCCGGATCCGACGTCCCGACCCTCGCCGGCCAGCTCCGACCAACTCCGGCGAGCAACTCCGGCCACCTCGATCCGTGCGCCTGAGCCCGATCCAGATCTGGAACCTTAGGGATGACCCCGAAATCCTCCAAGTCATTTTTCTGTCACATTATTTAGCCCTGTTCATCGCATCATAACTCCATGCATACTGCTCCGTCTCATGCGCATGATATATCAAAATGTTCATCAGGTTGTGCTCTTAATTTTGTTCCTGGGAAATGTTCATTTGAGGTCATCTAGATGCCCAAATCTCTTATACAAAAGTGCTATATATTGTTAGTTTCTGATTCTTAACAGATTGTGGGCATTTGTTATTTTTGCTACATTTGTTGTGTGCATCTTATGGGCATGAGCTCTACATGTGTTTTGTACTATGCCATGCCATCTTTACAGAGGTGCTTGCCATGTATTTTTGTGATCAACATGGTGACTAGCACAAGCATGCAAACTAGGCTTCGTGATGTTGCTGATTTCAGTCTCTGTTCTGCTGTTATTTTGATGCCATGTAAACATGATCCTACAGGGAGATCCATGCATATTTTGAGATACTTCAGTAAGTATGATTTGAACATATGGTTATGCTCTATCCATTCATGCCCCTGTTTGCAATTATGTAGTAGTCTAGAATGTCATTTTCGTGCTCTACTTTTGCTATAAAATGTTTCCTGGCAGATTGTTTACATGTTATTCAATTTTGCCAAGGTTGTTGTAGTTGATCCTTGCATGCTATGAATTTGTTAACATCTCTTCTTGCTGATGCTATGCTTATGTTGTCATGTAATAACTTGTGGTGAGTGAACTGAGCTCGCAAAGATGCCTTCATAATGCTGTTAATGCCATGCTCTGTTTCCTGAATCTGTTAACGAAACTTGCTATGTTTACATGGGTGCCATCATATCTTCTGCTCCTTTTTGGCTCATGGTCATTAAGGGACTTTTGTTCTATGCTTTGAGTAGAATCATGTCGTGTCTTGTTTTGCTATTATAAGTTCCTGTAGCATGTTGATTGCTTGCTCTGAACATTGCTACCTGATGCTGTTTCTGCCATTTTCAGTATTTTCACTAAATCTGTGAAGCTGATATCTTTTGCACTTTTGCCATGCTTGTTTGAACCTGCTATTGTGTGATTCAGCCGTAGCTCAGTGTTCATCTTTTATCAAGCATCTCTTGTAGATCACTGCCATATGCTTTGTTGCTATGTTGGAGTGTTGTAGCATAGTTTCTTATTGCATGCTAAGTAGCATCATGCTGTCAATCGGAGATTTGTGTCACTTGTTTTGCTTGCCATTTGCAAACCGTGCATCCGTTTCCGGTGATGTTTATATCGATTTCAACCGAAATCATCTTATATTTCCAACGGCATACTTGGTTTGCCAAGTTGATGCCTTGTTTATCCTTTTTACTCCAGGAGCACGCATACGCATTGCATATCACGTCTCGCATATCATGACATACATTGCATCATGTTGCTTGTGCATTGCACCGTGATTTATTGTGGTTCCATTGTTTGTGTTCTTGCTTTGGGTAGATCCGGAAGACAAGTACGTGAACGAGGAACCTGTTGAGTACGCTAACGAGGATCAAGCCTTCGACGACTCTGAGAACTTTATAGGCAAGATGACCATACCTTCAATATCACTTCTATCTTTGCTTTGCTAGTTGCTCGCTCTATCGCTATGTTAGCTCTACCTACCACTTGTTTATCATGCCTCCCATATTGCCATGTCAAGCCTCTAACCATCCTTTCCTAGCAAACAGTTGTTTGGCTATGTCACCGCTTTTGCTCAGCCCCTCTTATAGCGTTGCTAGTTGCAGGTGAAGATGAAGTTTGTTCCTTGTTGGAACATGGATATTTTGGTATATCACAATATCTACTGTTTAATTAATGCACCTATATACTTGGTAAAGGGTGGAAGGCTCGGCCTTATGCCTGGCGTCTTGTTCCACTCTTGCCGCCCTAGTTTCCATCATACCGGTGTTATGTTCCTTGATTTTGCGTTCCTTATGCGGTTCGGTGATTTATAGGACCCCCTTGATAGTTCGCTTAGAAAAAAACTCCTCTACCAAGGCCCAAACTTGGTTTTACCATTTGCCACCTAAGCCTTTTTCCCTTGGGTTTTCGCGAGCCCAAGGGTCATCGT